>NC_092810.1:27795548-28103400 GCF_040954645.1 Diabrotica undecimpunctata
GTAAGTTGAGCGTTTAGTATTGGTTTTTTACTAATTGTCATAAATTTGGTTTTCTTTATGTTAAGAGCTAGTCCGTATCTGTTGCTGACTTCTGTTATGCGATTTGTTAATATCTGTAAGTCATTCAGATTATCGGCAAAAACTATAGTGTCATCTGCATATCTAATGTTATTCAACCATTCACCGTTTATTATTATTCCTTTCGCACAACCGTCTAAAGCTTCCTTAAATACCCATTCAGAATAAATATTGAACAACAATGGAGACAAAATACAGCCCTGTCGTACTCCACGTTCTATTGCAATTTTATCAGTTAACTGGTCTTCTATTTTGATTTTGGTCGTTTGATTGTAGTAAATGTTTCTGATAATTCTAAGATCTTTGTTGTCAATTCCAATTTCTTGCATTAGAGTCATTAATTTGTCATGTTTTACTCTGTCAAATGCCTTCTGGTAATGTATAAAGCATACGTATATGTCACAATTCACATCCCTGCATCTCTGAAATAGCACCTGTACAGCAAAAAGGGCCTCCCGTGTTCCCAGAGCATCACGAAATCCGAATTGTGTTCTTGTTAGTTGTTCCTCAGACAACAGTGTCTCCTTTCATAGAGTCCACAGACTGAAAACACAGCTTAAGGCTTAAAAGAATCAGTTTACTCCCGAATTTTGACGGTTCCAAGATTGCATCGAATCCTGGGAAAAAAATTTTGAATACCTAATAGACTAGATAAAGAATGGAGGGTGTTGTCCAATATATTTCAATATAATAAAATCGTGTATGCGAAAATGTATTTTGTGGATATTTTCCACAGTAAAAGAGGACATTGGAAAAAATTTGAAAACTTTACTTTCAAATATTGAATTTTAAAAACCTTTTCAGGAATTTCCGGTAGATAATCTTATATGGCAATTTAGGATTTATAATAATCAGATCCTTGACTAGGCAAATCAAAGTAATATGAAACTAAAATTGTAATTCATTTTTTAAACATCAAATCATTTCAATTAACTCAGATTAAAGGAAAAAACAAAGCAGTTAGTAAGAAAAGCTTAATGATCAAGAAATTATGTTTATCAAAGAAACTTTAAATAAATAATATACAAGCTCTAGACTTAAACCTAAATTTTTAAATCACAATACAACAGTAAAAAATATGATGACTTTTTATATAATGCCAAACAAAGACTCTTCGGGATGAGGCTTCAGAACTCCGAGAATGTCTCCAAAACTGTGTGGAATTTTATTAACTCCAAAACAGGCAAAACTCCATCGCTTCTTGACTTAAATATACAGAGAGAACCAGCAACTATTACAGATAAATTTAAAGGACATTTCATCATCACAGTTGACATTCGTGTTAAACTCCTAAGAGGAAACAATACAGAAGAATTAGAAAATTGAAAAGCTCCTTCTATTTGATATAAAATCGTCTAGTCTGAAATAAATTCTTTAGTGAAGAGGCTCGAAAAAAAGAATTCCGTTGGCCACGATCAAATCAGAATGAAATTGATCAAGGGAACTATTGACATAATAAAGCCACTTTGTCTGATCATGAATGGATCTCATAAAACCAGTTTATTTCTCGATAACCTCAAAATAGTGCTGGTCTCTGTTGCAGTTTCGCAACTTCAAGGAAAGATTAATTAAATATTAAAATAGCAATTATTTCTATATAGTACCAACAACCCCATATGCGCTGTTGATAGAGCCTCACCCGTTCACCTGTATTTCTGGTAGCAGCTTCGGGAGAGAAGCTAACGAAATGACACCGGCGATAAATACCATCTGCCAAATGATACAGACGTGTGTTTGAGTTAAGAGTACCTCCTAGATAGGTCGGAGTTAAGGGTGCGTCCTACCTTACCATACTTTGCTCTTGTCTTGTTAAAAAGACAGACCTGCCTTAGATACGTACTAACGATGCATCTTTTTGCTGCATCATATCATGTACGTTTACTTGGTGCTAACTTATTTCACATTGTGTCGTGATTTTAACTCTTAAATTAAACTTTATTTCGTTAACATTTTACTTTAGTTTTAAAATTATAAACTTTGAGTATCTATGTTTTGTTGCTATGGATTGTTGGTAACATTCGTTTATGAACAGTTTTATTGATTTTATTATTATACTTACATATTTTTTTATAATTATTCATATTTTTCATATTATAACTTTTATACGTAGTGTATGATAAAATTCTTTTCTTTATATCGTTGGCTTGTAGCAATTGGTGGTGAGTCATTACTCAAATAAAATATTTTGGTGCCTTTTGTTAACACAATCGTGTTGTGATTCACTGCAATTAAGCGAATTCATTCGATGATTGATTCGCAATATCCTTTTATTATTTATATTATGTTTACGTTTATAATAGGTTTGTTTTTTATTGTTCAAAGACTTCGTCGCTTTTTATGTTAATTATTCTTAACCTTAGATAATTGTTTTTATCTTTGTCACTCATGTTTTATTTGATATATATTATTGATGAGAAGTAGATGTATGTATATTATCAGTGTGATTTTAATTGTTTTAAAATAGAGTTTCTTGCTTTTATTTTTTCTATTTTAATATTCATATCCAATGCGAAAGGGAGAAATCAGCGAGTTCTAGATTGAATATAGACATTCTCCTCACTTTCTGATGACCCCAATTGTTAGATAGAGGTCATCATATGTGGAGAACAAAACAGTCTGTCATTTCTTTCAAAAGGAAGATGTAAATGACATTAACCACTATCTACCTATACACATCGTAGATAGAGAGTGGTCCTTAACCTTGGCGAAGTTGAATATGCTCCAAAATTGAAAACCATAGAGATATAAGTCTCAGAGGGAGTATATTTTAGGACCACTTCTCTTTATTTTTTTCATCAACGACTTACCTAACGTCATAAGTCTGTTAAACCATGTTCAGCTGGTAATATATACCGATGGCACAATATTATAGTGTCATGGTCGAATATTGAGGAAATTAGTAGATATACAACTGAAATAATAAAAAAAAGTCATCGATTGGTGAAACTGTAATAAATATTACTCAATATCAGTAAAACTAAGTTCTTGTTTTTACTACAGATCGTAGTAGACTAATTTTTCCTGCAGTTATATCTTGCGATGACCAGTATTTACGATAGGAACCTCCGTAGATTTTCTTGGAATCACATTGCACAAAAAGTACATCAAATGGGATGAACATGTCAACAGGCTCATAAAAAAAGTGAGCTCTGTTATTTACTCAGTCAAGTTTCTAAAGAGTGATGTGGATTTGAAAAAAAAAAGAGATGGTTATTTTGCAAACTTTCATTCGTTATTTAGTTATAGGATTATTTTTTGGGATGGTGCTTCACTAGGAAACAAAATCTTTCTCATACAAAAGTACCAAAAGATTTTTATTATAATTGGTATTATAGTAAAATTGAAATCTTCAAAATATAATTTATAAATTGAATGCATTATTTTTTCACCTATAAGAAATTTTTTTTTTTTCATTATTTGATATTTCTCACCAGTAACAGTAAATACAGTATACGTCATTCCCTAAATCTAATTCAATATTAGGTCGCTATGAGTCATAATGAATTTCTCTATTTATTTTCGAGCAGTTTATTCAAAATTATGTTGAGCAGTATAACACACGCTGTCATTAATATGCGCGTGGTAAATGAATATGTCGTGACAAAAATGAAACATAGACATTAAAGTGCCGCCGCTCGAAATAGCCTACTGATTCTTTTAGCTCTATTCTGTGCCGAAACACTTAAAAAATTGTGTAATAATATAACTACCTGTCAAAAAGTTTGGAGCCAATGTGTAATAATAAAACTCCAACTAAAGTAAGGAGCAAATTGTTTTGGGCCTCGACTAACTCTAGACTCTCAAGTGTACCTTTGTCTTGTCTTAAATGCAAATCTGAAAAATGATGTTTATATGATATTAACTATTTCATTCATCATTTTTGTTATACATCAAAAATGAAATGCAATTTTAGTAAATCATGAATGTGTTGCTTGTGTGAGTCCATTTTAAAAAAGAAGTAAAAGAAATAAATTAGACTTACAATCAATTTAATTTTACTACCCAAGACGACCGGTTTCGCTTTCTAAAATTTGCAAAGCATCATCAGGTCAGTGGTACAAAGTAAATTAAATGCTGAAATTACAAAAAAGCCCATATTAGGGTTCTGTCTTATAAGGATACAGATAAAAAAGTTATAGTAATTATGCCAATATTACATGTCTGTCTTTATTAATATGCATAAAATTGCTTTAGCAGACAAAGTAACAACCCACAAATTGGTAAGAGAAAAAAATCTGTTGAATTGTAATAAATTAGAAATAAATACTTTAATAATTTAAATAATATAAAACATTACTTTTTCTTTCAACAAACAATAACATATACCTTACTCCTATATCATCTGTTAACATCTCTCCCCTCAAGAAACTTCCGCCTAAATTGTCAGACAGTTACAACATTGACCGAAGATCACCCATTATCAGCAATACGGGATAGTTTGAACTATGTATCACAAATTACTATATAAAAACTCTTGTACCGGAATGTAAGTAATATTTTGTTTATTGCTATCGAATTGCTATCGAAAGGAGAGAGAAAAAACGTCGCACTTGCACAACATATCTCAAACATAGGACATACAATAAACCTGAGCTAAACTACGATGCTAGCTAACATTTAAATTCAAAGAAAACGCGAAATCAGAGAATCGATAGAAATAAAAAAAATCACAATAGTCTAAACCAAAGCGAAGCAGCAAGCAATTTAATTTAACCCATCCTGTGAGACTTGTACAATCGTTAAAAATGATACTCGGGTCATTTTCGTCAGTCAACAAACAGTCGAAGCCATTTGTTGACAACACACACACAAATGTGGATTCATCACTCCATTGTATTGAATCCCAATGTGGCTTTTCCTTAGCCTAAAATAAAATTAAATTTATTAAAAATAATTCGCACTAATTTTTTCAGCTATAAAACTTACTTTGTAAGTACCAAATCCTAATTTGTAGGCCTACCGGTGACTTGTTGATCTAGAAACGTCTCTTCCAATATCGTCACACCATAAAACGCTTAACTCCATATAATTTGCTCGTCGATTTTTTACTATAATGCGTCTTAATTCCTTTCGATCTGTTTCAGTTATTTTACTTTTTTGTACATTTCTACATTTTGTGACGACCAAACCTATAGTTTTGTAACTTCTGACTATATTTCTTACACTATAGCTTGACAGTTGTAACATATTCGCGATAATTGGATTTTCCAGAATTAAAAAAATTAATAAAGCTGTACAATACTACAAAATACATTTGACATTAACTAACAATATTATTGTTTTGATGTCATTTTTCCATAGCTACCTCTGGATTTAACGTTATTATGAAAAAATCATTATTGACATAAGTGAATGCATAGCTCATCGAGCAAAAAGACAAAAGAGGGAATCTAATCGTTATGAAAAGGAGACCAAAAAAGTGGCCTCTGATGGCGGACATATCCGGAAATGCGAATGCGCCAAATTTAAATTTCATGACACTTCACAATAATCATACAGTGGTGTAGGGGTTTTAATTTATCTATTTATTTGTTATATTACATAATATTAATACATAATACACCTAAAATACTTTTTTTAACACTAGAACACAATAAAGTTTTAATTAAATAATAACAATAATAGTCTAAAATGTGAAACAATTGTTAAAAAACTTCAATAGAAAATACAAATAATCTTTCATATGACAGTTGGGACAAACAATAACATCAACAATAATATAACCCAACTAAATTTGATTTCTTAAACAAGGAAAGAGTCTCGCTTTCCTTGTTTAATGTGGCCTCTCAAGATGGCACTTCCTGTCTAACAATATTTTTGCCCCCACTACCTTTACATTCCCTCTTTTGTCTTTTAGCTCGATGGCATAGCCATATTAATTAATATGGGAACTTATAAAAACAAGCAGAGTATAATTTGTTTATTGTAATCGTCTTAAACTGCAAATTCCATAGGTGGGCCAACTGATATGGGAAGGGGCTCGTAAATATAATAATTAAAAAAGAAATAATTTCCAGAATCGCATATCTATGACACATATTGCATATCTATAAAATTACTATGATCTTCTTCCAATACCAATAATCGGTTCGTGCTGTAAGACAAAAGTACATTTTTGGGGGACAGGTATTTTACTTAATACCTACGTCAATAAATTGTTATATTATTTGCAGTACTAAACAATGGTATACCTTAAAAATATAAATATTATTTATTCATAATAGTGACGCACATAAATTTCACAGTAGAAAAAATCTATTATTAATACTTCAAATTATGCGTTAATTGTTTTTCGAGTTCAAGTTTAAATCGGTGCTATAACTGCCTTGACCAATTCACGCTTGGGTTAGCAGGTTGAGATGCACTTGACGTGGGAAAATCACAACAATATAACTGAATATGATAAATTAATTTGCTAATTAGAATTGAAAAATGAATTCCTATTAACATTTTTTGCAAACTACGACAGATCTAAAAATAAACGCATTTTAAGTGAATTTAAATAAAAATTAACTATTTATTTGCCATTGCCGGTCCCGAGCGCGGATTGGAATGGGTCATAGAGTCAGTATCCATGCCAAGTGCCTACTGTCTTTAAACAGTAAGTAAGGCTCTAAACATATGATAACACTAACAAATACTACCTGGGATGGGATAAATAAAGACGAGTATTCTGCAATTTAAATTTGGATATCCTTGACTAAGATATGGCAACCCTAACCTAGGCGTAGGACAATAGACGGTTGGTAGACCTGTAACTTTCGTACACTTTACTAACCTAGAAACATCTACAAACTATGCGACATGGTCGTACAAGTACGATGGACAAGCCACGGCATAATTCGACAGAAAAAATTATGATGTATGTTATAGTTGCCACAGAACTGGACTAGAATTTATTACGGGTTTTATCATTATCATAAGTGCCTCTAGAATCCGAGAGATCAATGGATCTTGGCCTGCTCACAAAGAAGTCACCACTCCTGTCGATTCCTGGCAACTTCCCTCCATCTTCTGACCCTTAGAATCTGTAGGTCTTCTTCCATATCATCTATGCATCTCCTTCGTGGTCGTCCTCTGCTTTTTGTGCCCTCTGGGTTTAAAAATGTTAATCTCCTCGGGTATTAGTGATCTGACATCCTAGCAATGTGTCCAGCTCACTCTACACTTTAACGAATTTCACAATATCTGGATCGGTGTTTAACTGATATAGTTCAAAGTTGTATCTTCGACGCCATAGCCCATTTTCATTTACGGCCCCAAAAATCTTTCTCTCAAAGAAAAGAATTTTTCCCTCAAAAATACCAAGAAGTCTTTCATCATTTTGAAATTAAATCCACGTTTCAACCCCATATATCAAAACCGGTCTTATTAAGGTCTAGTATATATTGAGCTTTACTGCACGTTTTATATTTTTATTTTTTGAATGTTTCTGGAGACCGTAAACAGTTATATTTGCTATTATTGCTATGCGTCTTTTTATTTCGTTGCTTGTCTTGTTTGTTGCGTTTACAAGCGATCCAAGATATGTGAATTCTTTGACTTGCTCAAAGGTATGGTTGTTAATTTGAATTTTCTGTTGGATATTTCGAGGGTTTTTAGAAACCAACATATATTTGGTTTTTTCCTCGTTTACCACAAGTCCTAATTCACTTGTCGCGTCCGCATATCTTGTAAAACACTTCTGCCCACAATAACTATATCGTCAGCGAATACGAGAATTTGCGTCGATCTATTAAAAATAGTTTCATTCATTTTAATATTTAATTATCTGATTGCCTTTTCCAAGGCAACATTAAAGAGGAGACACGCCAGTGCGTCCCTCTGTCTTAGATCATTATTAATGTCAAAGCATTGTATTGCATTATATAATGCAGTTCTTTTCACACTGTCATAGGCTTCTTTGAAGTCGACGAAGAGATGGTGTGTATCCATGTTATATTCTAGTGACTTTTTTAGAATTTGCCTGCGTGCTTGAATTTGATGTGTAGTTGACTTTCCAGTAGTAAATCCGCATTGATATTGACCAACAATATCCTTTGTAAAATGTTTAAGTCTTTCAAACAATACATTGCCGGAGATTTTATACGCAAATGCTAACAGAGTAATGCCTTTATAGTTTTTACACTCCAGTTGATCACCCTTTTTATGCAACGGACATATTATTCCCTTTAGCCACATTTCTGGTACCAATTCATTCTGCCATATAAGTACTATTAGGTAATGGATTGCTGCAAAATTTTCCTCGTTTCATTTTTATCGAATAAACTTTGTATCTCATTGAGAGTGTTCTGTTCGTATTCCCTCTTCTTACGTCGATGGATACGTTTTTCCTCTCTTCTTAGATGTATATACTCTTCTTTTTTTCTCCGTGTACAACCTGCGTCGATGGTTTTGTGATATGCTGCGTTCTTTCTATTTGTGGCCATTTTGCACTTATGATCAAATGAATTCTTTTTTCTGACCTGATTTTGCTCAATAGTTCAACTGATTTCTGTAACACAATATCTCGTATATTTGCCAATAGTTGGTTAATGTCTTCTTCTTCTAAGTTTATTGTCCTTATTTGATCTCCTATTTGCTGTCTGTATACATTTGCAATGTCGGGATGTTTTAGTTTATTAATGTCGATTTTTTCTCTCCTTCTTCCGATCTCCTTTTTTAAATTGGATATTCTCTCTTTAAATCGTGCTTTATATATCTTTATGGCTGCGGAATTTAAGAACATGGTTTAAGAAAACCTCAACGGAGCTGTTTCGAGCCGCAGCGAGCAAGGTCATGATTGCCAATATGATTTCCAACATCCGAAACGGATAGGAACCAGAAGAAGAAGATATCTTTATGGGGAACTCGTGTCCCGGCTATTACCATATTCTTAGACATCGCAAAGTTTATGATTCTGACCGTTATCATTAAAGTCTACGTGAAGGTTCTCTTTTCTATCTCTTTCGACATTGGTATTAGTCTCCTGTTATTATTTTGATGTTATTTTTTGGGCACTTATCGTACTCTCGGTCTAGTGCCTCATAGAACATGTCTTTTTCATCATCCTTTTTTTCTTCCGTTAGAGCATGGATGCTAATAATGCTAATATTAGCGAACTTCCCTTTAAGTCTTATTCGACACATCCTATGATCAATAGCTTTAAAATCAATTACACTATGTTATATGACATTGCTGCTTACAATATATCCAGTACCAAATTCGTATCGGGTAGGATGTCCACTGTAGCAAATATTGCAGTTATGTTTTTCCAGAATGCCTGAGCTAGTCCACCTCATTTCCTGTGAAGCAATGATCATTGCTTTACAGGTTTTATCATAGACATTTAATATAAGATAAACTGATCGTTCCAATACCAGCCCGTTCTCCCAGTGCGACAGAAAAGACTGACGCAAAGCAGTTCCTGCATCTCTTTCTAATTTGCCAGGTTAATCGACCACGTGACCTAAATGACCAATGCCACATGGTCGATAAATTAGGCCCATTAGACAGAGATGCAGCGACTGCTTTGCGTCAGTTTTCTTTGTCGCACTGGGGAACGTCTATGGCCCATATAGTCAATAACAAAGTCAAAAACTTGGTTATAGACTTTAAGCCAATAATTCCACGAAAAAGCTGCTTAAAGATCAGATGCAAGTTCTTACTACCCCCTGTATGTACCCCCATCCCTAATAATCCCCATCCATAATAAGGTTACTTATCCCATCCCTAATATTGCTGCCTTATGATGTAATGACTGCTGATTTTTCTATTTCGCTTTATTCTACTCGCTAAAATCCCTTACAGCGACATCTCGCAACTATCCTCCATATAACATGAATTGTTTTGACTTTTTGACTACAGCCTGTATATTACAAGAAGTAACAGACGGAAAGATCGTACGTCAGCGTCTTTTTGTCGAAAGTATAGTCGAAAAGACGACCTGATAGCTACCAGACGATAATAAAATAAAAAATAAAAATAAAGATAAAATTAAAAAATAAAAACCTTATTGCCATTATTAAAATACATTTCAAACTGTTAGGTATCTTATTTTCTTCCCGACGTCCCGCTCTTGCACCGCCTGATGTAAATGGTTCTTCCTCTCGGATTCGTGGGCTTCTGCTGTTGGCTTCCTGGCTTCTTCTTCTGTAGGTACTTTTTGTGCCATCGTACCTACTTTCCTGGTTGTACCAGACGAGAAGACGAATGCCGTCTATAAGAAAGTTCTCACGCTCACCTGGCACGTGCCATACCTACCCACCTGGACACGTGCCACACCTGGCGCCACATCAAAGGATACCGCCGATAAGAAAAATCCCACGCTCACCTGTTACACCTGCCACGTACCACAACTGCACTTCTTCTTCTTCTTTAAGTTCTATCTTCTATCGAAGTTTGGAAATCATCATGGCTATGCGATTTGCCTGCCGCTCTATTCTTCGTCTTCCCACATTTCGCTTTCCTCGAATTTTGCCTTGCATAATAAGCTGCAATAATGAGTATCTTTGCCCTCTCATAACATGACCTAAGTACTCAAGTTTTCTTTTGATAGTCAATATTATTTCAGCTTCATTTCCTATTCTTCTAGTAACTTCTGCATTTGACATTCTTTGAGTCAATGATATTCGTAGGATTCTTCTGTAACATCAAAATTTAAAAGCGGCCAACTTATTTAGATTCACTTGTTTTAATGTCCATGCTTCCAAGCCATAAAAAGAGTAGTGAATACGTAAGTAACACCGAACCATTCTTAGGCGTCGTCCTAACCTTATATCCCGACAACAAAGAAATTTTTTAAGTTTAAGGAATTATGTACGTGCTATTTTTGAATACGTGTATTAATGTCTTTGGTTTGGTCTACATTTTTGATGTTATCCATGTTCCTAAGTATTTGTAGGGATCCACACTCTTCATTACAGTATCCTCAACAATCAATTAGATGTTGGCATTTGCTGATTTAGTTATGATCATGCATTTAGTTTTTTTTTTCAAATTCATCCTTAGTCCGTATTTATGACAGCATTCATTAAGTCGTTGCGTCCCGTTCCGTAAATAATTGCTATTATCCGTTATTATTCCTGTATCGTCTGCAAAACGCAGTTTATTCGAAACTTCTCCTTCTTCTTTATGTGCCGTCTTCTACCGAAGGTTGGCGACCATCAAACGATAGGTTGTTCTGTTTTATGCCGCATGTATTATGTTCGCGGCTTCTGGTATTTGAAACCATTCTCTCAAATTTCTCAGTCAGGATTTCTTCTTTCTACCCAAACCTCTTCTACCTTCAATCTTGCCTTCCACGATAAGCTGTAGCAGACTGTACTTATCATTACGGAACACATGGCCCAGGTATGACGCTTTCCTCCTTTTAACAGTTGTTAACAATTCCATCTCTTTACCCATTCTTCTTAATACCTCTGTGTTGGTCACTCTATCTGTCCAAGGTATTCTCAGTATGCGTCGATACAGCCACATTTCTAGAGCCGCTAACTTCTTTATAGTTGCTGCTGTTAACTTCCACCCTTCAACTCCGTAAAGTAGCGTAGAGAGTACGTAGCATTTCGTGGGGTGCCATCGAAGGTTAACGCTTAGGTGGCGGTTGCTTAAGAGCTTTCTCATTTTAATGAATTTGGATCTTGCTATTTCAATTCGGATCTTAATCTCTAAAACTTGATAGATATACCTTCTATTAAATCTGAGAGCGCTTTAAATACCACTCCACTGTAAACATTGAAGAGTAGTGATGACAGTACGCAACCCTAGTGGACTCCTCTCTGTAGTTTGATATCTCGGGTGTTCTGGTTGTCAACTCTTACCTTGACAGTTTGATTTCAATATAGATTAGATATAATTTTCATAGCACGGCTGTCAATACTTTTGTTTTTTAATATTTCTACAAGTTTTATATTGAACCTTATCAAATGCCTTTTCAAAATGTACAAAACAGAAGTGCATGTCAAGACATAACAACTGCACACCTGGCATCAAAGGATCCCGCTTTTTCCCACGGTCCGAAAAATTTTTCCACGCCCACGTGCCCCATCCTCTGCTAATGATTGTGTATGATTGTAAAAAAATTCAATTGGCATAATTCATAAATTATTATCAGCACAAAAGAAACACACTTACCCCGTTTTGTTGTGGTATCAGCTACAAACAGCGCAATTATATTTCGACGTAACGGTGGATGCTTGCACCACGAGGTCTTACTCACTTCTTATCCCACTTGTGTGAAATTTACAAAATCGCCTTCACACCCTATTTGAGAGACACAATAAATTAGACAAGTTCCTCAAAAAATTAATCTTTTCAAAGCCCTTATCTTGAGCGTTTTAGGGTAAAATAATGATTTCCCAGACGTGTGGTAATGTAATTGCAAGTTGGTCTCAGGTTTGACAAAAAAATATGAATATAGCAAATTTAAACGTGTGAAATTTAAAGAAGATAATGACGATAAACAATAAAATAACGAATTAAGATAAATAACTAAATAAGGTCATATATAAGCACCATTTTACTAAGTTTTCCAAATACAAACATTTTAACCTTTTTTGTATTTTAACCTTTAATTGTGGCTTATTCCCAGTTAAATAGTAATTAATTTAAAATGCCACAAGAAAATAGCTTCAGAACAAGTTTTCCAAACACCCCCATACTAACTACTATTGCCGATATATCGATCGGATAAATGGACCATCTCCAAGCTGTAATATGTAATAACTAAAATCCACAAGGAATCTACGTTCCTGTATTTGGCTGTATACCATATATTAAAAAATTTGCAGTTGCTTCCATAAAGTCCTCGTAGACACACCGTCTCAGGACTTGCAACTTCAACGTGGAGTCATATGTCGCCATGTTACCTAATCCAACGGTAACTTTAACATCCTGATTATTTATAAGATATAATGTCGAACAAATGTAACTAATTATTTGTTAACGGGTTTTTACCCATAAATTTAGTGGCTACATTCATGTACTCCTAGACACCGATGATGGAATGATGAATTCCGAAAACGTTTTGTCTAACACAGCCCGTTTGGGTTTTTAAATATATACCTTTTACAAAGGATTTTAAAATTTTTTAAGTAATAACTAGTTTTTTATTTAAATAAAAGTGCCAATGTGATATCAGGTGTTGTTTAAAAGGTCATAGGGATGAATAAAAATAGTTACCATGTATTAATTTTTTATACCAAACAAAATTAAGTTGATTTCGCTGCCGCCTTTTTCTAAGCTAACTCATACCCTTAAAATTTTTAAGGAACTACGTTTTTCTAAATTAGTTCCCTAGATAAAACTTTTTTCAAAACTTTCGTGATATATCACTAATTATTTTATTCTTTGTAGGCAGCTGGCTTGGCGTTCGACACATTCAATATGTAATGCTTTTCGTAGTTGTTAATATATGTTATGCTGTCAGATCAATACTGAGTATTGCGATTTTTGCCATGACAGCAGAAGATCCTCCGGATAAAAGTATACCGGTAAGTAAAACATTAAAATTGATATTAGGTCAGTAAAAAAAAGTAAAGTAATAATGATATTTGTGTAGAATATGTACTATTATGTACTAGTATATCCATTTTTGTCAAAAATGTTTTTAATAAAATTGAAAAATCATTTGAATCTTATCTGCCCATTAACTAATTCACCGCTGATAGCTAGAAAGTTAAAACAAACATACCGTGACGAATTTTAATATTTGTTGATAATATCCAGGTTTTTGGTCTCCTGTAAAATTTTTGAATTGTTTTGGCGGACTTTCCACCCTCACGCCCTCAATTATATAATTAAAAATTAATCCATACGACCATACTTCTTTACACAAAATGTGTCATTCTGAATTTATACTGTAACGAAACAATTTTGCTTACCACATAGGGTATAATTATAGGGTATTTGAAAACTGGGGACAGAAACTACTGGGGTGAAGATAGGGCAAGCAAAATCAACGATACTGTGCGAACGGCACTCAGGGTTTGTTTGGAGAGCTTGGTCGTGGATAAGTTGAATGACAATGGGGTTGGATTGGAGCAACTACAAAAATGGGTACTGACATCAATCTCCTGGAACAAATGGACAAACAAAACAAACAACAGGAAGGACCTCTAACAATTTAAAATGGACGCCGCTTCGAGGTACCAAATTATAACGATTACAACAACTTGTAACTATTGAAATAATTATTAGAAATACAAAAATGGTTAGGAGGATTTTCTAAAATAAAAAGACAAAATGGTTCGGAGAAATAAATTAAACATTTATTGTGTCTCACCACAAACAGTTACAAAAATACAGATTGCACAAAAAACACTATATTAATAGTTACAGAGATTTATACCAAAATAATAATGAAGAAAAAACTTACATAATTATGTCCCATAAACTTACAAATATTACTGGGCTATAAACTAATATGGGCAAACAAACTGGGCCAATAAAAAGTTATTGCAAATAAAAAATTATCTTTTGAAATAATGAAAGCTATTATTATTATTAAAAAAATGTCTGTCTTTACTTTAAGATTTAATCACAAAAGGTTACCTTGAATTTCACTAAATTTCACTCTGCATAATGTCTGGGGTCGGGAACTGGATATATTAGAATTTCTGAGAGAACTGGACTGGGAATTTCTCGACACATGAAGAAAAGGAAGTTGGGACACTGGAACACAAACTTTGGAAACTCCGCTTCTTAAAAACAGAAATAGGTACAGCTGGACACAATGGCAACATTTCAAATTTCAGTCCAATTGTAACTATAATTGAACTACTACTATGATATACTGCTACTGCTATACTCCACTACACACTAGATTTCCATGGAAAGGGCAAAGAATGAGAAAACCGTACAAATTCGACGTAGAATTTTGGAGATAACGCTGAGGCCCACCGCTCTCGATTACACCTCAGCGAGAGTGAACAATTATCTTTCCGGCAAAAACTTCTCAGCGATCTAAATGGAGGTTTATTTAAAACGCATATTTCGAGCGGTTTTATGACAAAGAATACCGAGGAAATATAAACAACTCTAAAAATGGTTCATTTTACTCGGCGACACTAAGAAAAATTTAAAAAATTACTTCGTCTTTTCATACGTACGAGGGGATTTCAATATATACTTCAAAGAATTTGCAAATGCTACAATACGGAAATTGTAATCTTTCCGAATCTAACAGAGTGGGATATGGATTAAACAAAAAAATTGGTGCTATAGAAATCAAGAAAATTGCAGCACGCATATCAACTCAGAATAATTGGACCACTTTTCTGCTACAATATTTGCTTCCTTTTTCAAATTATTGTCAGTACCTTTCTAATGTGTAAATAATATACGAAAAGAAATATTCACATATCGTCAACCATGCCATTCTATGACATTTGTTTCGCTATTTTTAGCCCTTCCTTATCAAATATAACACTTGAAAATAGATTCCATCATTTAATACTAATGCCAGAAAAATTATAAATTTGTTTTGCATATTAATAACTACCTCTCTTACTGCATCATTAATTACCAGATTTAAGTTATGAGCAGCACAGCGCACAGTTATGCGATAACCTATGAACCTATGCAGTATGAACCTTATGCTGTATATTACGCATTAGGTTCGATATCTTTTATTTGCCTTCCTTTGTTGATAAATTTATCCATAATTAAATAAACAGCGTAGCTTTTTTATATAGTAACCAATTTTTAATTGTATTTCAGACATATCCAGAATGGCTACCTTACAAGAACATAATGTTATCTTCATTCTTCTGGGGATACATATGTTTGCAGATTTTTGCAGGTGTACTAATCAAACATTATGGTCCCAAATGGTTCCTAGGAGGAGCCATTTTTATAGGCTGTCTGTTTTGTTGCCTGATTCCTGTACTTGGAGCTTGGATGGGCTACGGTGGTGTCATATTATGTAGAATCGTCACCGGATTGACTCAGGGTTTCCTGTTTCCAAGCATCCACTGCCTATTGAGCTCGTGGACACCGTTGCAAGATAGAGCTAAATTTGGAACTTTTGTTTATGCAGGTAAATATATTATCAGTTGTCCTAAAATAAATATTTAAATGTAAAAGCGTTTAAAGGTCAATGTCATGACGTCAAATAGTAACGTAAAGCTGCATTACCAAACCACAAAGTTTATTGTTTTGATAAGTTAATCAAATCAAAAATTTGGAAGTCAAAACAACATTTAGACTGTATCATTATTATAATATTTTGTGTTTATAAAAAAGATAATACAAATAGATCTGTGTTATATGATCTTATATCCGTGAGCATTTGATATGGTCGCAGTGGTCAACTGTGTATATATAACAATCAAATAACAAATATTATACAACGTAAATAAAACACATAATATATTTCTCAATGTCATATTTTATTTTATTTGATAGTTTTATTTGTCTAAACTACAAATTAATATTCAGCACAAATTTAACTAACAATCCTTTTTTCACAACATCAATTAATATAAGATTGACATTCAACAT
Source organism: Diabrotica undecimpunctata (assembly GCF_040954645.1). NCBI lineage: Eukaryota > Metazoa > Arthropoda > Insecta > Coleoptera > Chrysomelidae > Diabrotica > Diabrotica undecimpunctata. The sequence goes on from NC_092810.1 coordinate 27,812,106, forward strand.
GGTGATATATATATATATATATATATATATATATATATATATATATATATAAAGTAATTAGGTATTATTGACTGACACATTATGTAAAATAAAGTTTTATTTTGAGGTTGCAGTCATTAATAGGGCAGGAAAGTGAAACTCTTTGTTCTTTAATCAAGCTTTCGCAAAATTTATTTGCTTCTTCAGGATATGCTAAAATATGGTATCAGTAAATACAATGAAATTAGAATTAAATAACATTATATAAAAATAGTATAAAAACTTACAACATGAGGTTAATCCATTAAATTTTTGCAACCTCAAAATAAAACTTTATTATATATATATTGATACGATTAGGGTTTATAGAAAATAATTTATAAGTTATATACTACATAATATTAGATATTTGGTTGTTTTAAATAAGTTATATACTAGAGAATTTTATAAAAATATATTTATGTGAGGGCATTTTAAGAAATTAGCATATAATAATTGTAAAAAGTTGCATTTTAGTAGTTATGATTTTGTAGATATATTTAAGTGAGCCATGTGACTAGGCAACACACTATACCCTCCATTCCAAGTGTCATTTTAAGAATTTTACGAATATAAGTGGGGTTATAGTTGTTTAAAATGTGTAGTTTATTAAATTAGAATGTTAAGTTACTAATTTAATTATATATTCTGATCTGAAAAGCCTAAATGTAAACAAAATTATCAATAAAAAATGAACGAATTCTCCAGAATGCAGAAATTGACCATTTTTTACGGTCGAACATTCTCGAAATAATGATTATGGCGGTGGATCGAACAGATATTTTTATCGAGAACATCTATATAGAAGTAATAGAACAAATTGGAACATGATCTCTTACCAGATGATTCTAGAATATCCAAAAAGATATAAATACCCGTGATTTGGATTCAAGATGGCAGTTTTTAGTCTAGTCAGAAGTCAGGCCAGTTTATTATGAAAGTTAGTAGACACATTTAGTTAGTGAAGTAAATTGTTCAGAATTTTCAAGAAGTCAGTCAGAAAAATTTAGTAAGAAATATGAAAGTTAGTTGGAGTCAGTGAATCAGTTACAAATAGTCCAATTGTTTAATATAGTGAGTTAAATGAAGATTAAAAATTATGCATATATTTAATGCACATTTATAATTATACACAAATAATTATTGAAGATTATAAAAGTATATTAGAAGAATATTGGATGGACATTGGAAGGAATTAAAATTATATTATGATTGGAGATTAGTATAAATCAACTTATAATAATTGGATATTGGTATATTGAAAAGAAGAATAAATATAAATGGTGTTTGCTGGTTTGCTTGGTGGTGTATAAATGCTGGTGAAGAAAACTATATCTTAAATTGGTAGAAGCTGATAATTGGAAAAAGTAATTTCACAAAAACAAGGATAACCGAAGTACGAAGACATTCAGTGATGATTAGAATCTATATAGTGGAAAACAGTTCATTTAGGCATTCAGTGAAAGAAAGGTACAAAATTTTGTTAATATAATTTAGTTAGTGTCATAACAATTTCAATTTTGAAGATAGTTTGTTTAAATTTTACATTGTCTATAGAATTTAATTAGTTTTATAAGAATGTCAATTTAAAGATAGTTTATTTTAAATTTACATTGGCTAGGTTAGATATATATGTGTGTTTCATAATAGTTATAATAAAGATAATTTAAAAAAGTACTTACAAACTAATTCTTTGAGAACCGCGATAAAAACCCTATATTATTAAAAAATACTCATTGCTCATCATTCAAACAAACAACACATCATAACAATATATATATATATATATATATATATATATATATATATATATATATATATATATATATATATATATACATTTGAGTGCAAAATAATAGACTCAAAATTATTTTGCGAAAGATTTTGCGAAAGTATATCTCCTGTTTCAATCTAAAAAGTGTAAATTTAAAAATATTTAGTGTACAATCATTAATCTCATTATTGAGTTTTAAAAAAGTTTTGTTTTTTGGTGAATCCGATGACTTATTGCAAGTAAATAATGTAACACGTAGAGAGGGGGTCAGAATTTAACTCATTGAAATCGACACGCACCGACTTAACACGTTCGGTTAACATCGTACGTTTTAATTTCCATAGCAACCCACTAATACATCAGCAGTAGCATTATTGTGAGAAGGCCTGAGTCAGAGGACTGTGGCAAATCGACTACATTTAAGCCAATCTGCTGTGTCCCGAGTGTATCGTCGATACCAAGATACTGACTGGTGATTATGTCCGCCACTAAGGAGGAGGCCGTAAACGAATAACAACGGAGAGAGACGATCGATTTCTTGTATCGAAATCCCTGAGAAATCTACATTTAACTGGTGCTAATCTCAAAGAAGAGCTTAGAGAGGTCTGAGGTGTAGTTACCAATGTTTTGACGGTCAGAAGGAGACTGAAGGCAGCCGAGCTGACACCAAAAAGAGCAGCTACGAGTCAAAAACTAACTGCAGTCCAGAAGAAAAGCCGATTAGAATTTGCTCGAGAACATCTGGATTGGGACGACTATCAATGGAGTCAGGTATTATTCTCCGACGAAAGTATGAATACCTACATGGCAACGAATTGGCGTCGAGTCTATAGAAGGCCAGGAAAGCGATTTGCTCAATATTGTATACGAGAAAATTGTGTCATATGGAGACGGTTCTTGTATGTTTTGGGCAGGCATTTCCATGGATAAAAAAACCGAGTTGGTTTTCGTGCCTGGTGGATCACGTTGGGGAGTTTTAACGGCGGATCGTTATATCAGAGACATTTTGGAGGAACATGTGGTTCCATACGCAGGATTTATTGGTGATGCCATTATTTTAATGCACGATAAGGCACGATGCCATACCACACGAGTCACCACCACCTATCTGACTAAGATCGGTATACCTACAATAAATTGGTCTGCGTTGAGCGCGGACATAAATCCAATAGAGCATGTTTGGGATGAGCTTAAACGAAGGGTCCAGGATATAAATCGTGCACCTAGGAGCATAATGGAATCGAGAGCTGAGCTTAATGATGAATGGGAAGCAATGCCTCAAGAATTTATTATAAAAGTCATCCGATCCATGCGAAATCGATTTGTAAAGTGTAATTAGGAGTAGGGGTGATAATATCACATACTGAAAAATAAAGAAATTCATTTCTTAATTGATGATTTTTTTGTTCATAACGTCTCTCTTGCGTTAGTTCCAATGATGAATATTTAGGAAACTCTGTTCCTATTGCATATTGTTTGTATAATGCGTCTTCCAAATAATGCAATAGCAGTTTTTGTAAGTTCAATAATAAAGTTATTGTTTGCACATTACATCTTTTTATTTTCATACTTCTTACATTGAAACAGAAGGTGTAATCTCAAATATCACTTTTGAGTCGATTGTTTTGCACTCAAGTGTATATATATACATAAAAATCCCGTGGCACGGTGTTTGTCCAAGCTAATATTCAAAAACCACTGAACCAATTGCAATAAAATTTTGTGAAAGTGTATTTGTTGGTCCAACTTAGGAGATAGGATATTTTTGATCTCGATGAATGACCATTATTTTTTTAATTGTAATTTTAAAATGTTTTATACGACTTCACCTCTACAGTTTTAGTTCATTTGATTCATATAGTTATAAAATATCATATGTAAAATGGCGTTTAACACACATCATTTTGTCTTTATAACTTTTTTTATAATAAATCGAGAACAACTAAATCGATTTGGCCAATTTTGGTTTTAAAATATTTGAAATCCTATGAAGGTCTAATGGGTGAGAAAATATGATGAGATTATAAGAAAAATAGTAGAAGCAACAGCTTTATTTTTCTAGACAAATAGTTACATTTTACTCTTATACAAAATGTTTTATACGATGTACCTTTACCAATCACCAACCAAATATTTCTTTCTTTAGGTGGTCCGTTGGGAAATGTCATTTCCATGCCAATAGCAGGCTTCATATCGAACTCACACTTGGGATGGCCAGCAGTTTTCTACTTGTTTGGAGCCTTGGGTATAGCTTGGTCAGTAGTGTGGTGTATTATCGGATCAGATTCTCCTTCTAAACACAAGTCGATATCTGAGGAGGAAGTACAATACATCGAACAAAATATGGAACCACGAGACAAAGATGAAAAGGTAAATGAGTTTATTTATTGAAGAGAAGCTTTTATGCTGGCGTTGAATTACTTTTTCTTTATAGTAAAATGCTCACAGAAGTAGCACCATGAAACACGAAATAGCGGTTCGTGGTTCGCAGTCACAGTTAACAGTTAAAAAGTCCATTTTCGCGTCGAGGAGTGTCCGTTATACAACATGTAAACTTTTTCAATTTTATTAGAATCCAAAAAAAAAAGATTAATAATAAAACTACTATCTTCAATTTTAAAAATATTATTTAAATTTTGAAAATGCAGAAAACATAGCATGAAGCTTCGCGCTAGTCCACAGTACCGTAGCCTACTGTAGCACTTTTTTTTAGTTTCTCAAACTTACCTCGATTATTTAAGATCCAGTTTAAGCCCCTTCTTGTTTAACCTACTCATGGCCAAAATTATAAACAAAGTAACATCTCTCAATCTCAGATACAGAATGGGCAACAACAGAATTGGTATGGTGTGTTACGCAGATGATGCAGCAATTATTGCCAAATCAGAAGATGATCTTCAGAGACAGCTCTTTTAGTTTTTTCAATAAACCGCCAACTAAATATGACCATTTCTACCAACAAAACTAAATGTATGACAATAGCAAAAGATCCGCTCAGATGTAAGTTAGTGGTTGAGAACAACCCCATAGAACAGGTGATGCAATTCAGATATCTGGGCATAGATATATCAAGCACACACGACCCAGTAAAGGACCTAAGGAGTTAGATCAACAAAGCATCCGCATTGTCGGGATGTCTGTGGGAGATAGTCTGTTCTAATCCGTATATGCGCACAGATAGTAAAATTAGAATCTACAAGACTTGCATACGACCGATCATGATATATGGCATAGAAGTGCGCGAAGATACCAATAAAACGAAACAGATGTTAAGGGTTGTCAAAATGAAAACCCTAAGAACAATAGTGGGCAAAACAAGAAGAGACGGGGTGAGAAATACAAACGTCAGAGAGCAGTGCAAAATTCAAGATATTGTAAGATGGGGAAGGCAGCGTAATAGGATGTGGTACAATCATGTAAGACGAATGGATGAGAATAGACTCCCAAAAATTGTCCTAGAAAACAACCCCCCAGTTCAAGACCTCCCGGAAGACCACCTAAAAGATGGAGGGATAGTTGGCAATCTACCTCCCAGGAAATTAACCAGAGGCAGCTTCAGAATTAAACAGATCGAAAGATCTCCAAGTAGTAGAAGAAGAAGAAGAAGAAGACCTCGATTATGTTGCAATGGAACTGTAGATTGGGTAATTTATCTCGCCATCCTACTGCAAAATTTGTACAATATATTTAGAGATAGAAGTTATCTACAACATTATATATTTTATTCTTTGTTTTGATATTTCCTTCCTGTATTTCAATAATTTTAGAAATTCTAACAAACGTTTTATATTTTAGGTAGAACCCACTCCATGGAAAGCCATTTTGACTTCTCTACCAGTTTGGGCGATTTTGATTTCACACTGCGGCCAGAACTTCGGCTTCTGGACTCTTCTCACAGAAATTCCTTCGTATATGAATCACATTCTAAATTTCGACCTGAAATCGGTAAGAATATTTTTTTAAATAGTTGGTACTGCATATAGGTACATATATATCAGACCATACAACATTGTCGCTCAACCTTTTTCAGGATTGAAAAAGAACTTATACTTCACAGTCCTGTTTACGATTTATCTGTAGCGATTATCTCCATTCTTTTTTCTACAATTCTGCTGATATGTTTATTCCACTCATTTTTTCTATTTAGGATAAAACCATTAATGTATTTCTTACATATTCCTTATGCTTTCACTTGTTTCCCTGTCTAGAAGAAAAGTCTTTCCAGCTATGTTACAATTAGGTATATGTAGTATATAATTGCTGGAGGAAAATTAAACACTCTTTATGCGTCAGGAACGACTGACGCTAGGATTCATGGTTGCCTACTTTAAGCTCTATATATGCCTTTCTTACATCGTTTTTAGTTCTTCCGAAAACAATGATATCACCAGCAAGGTAAAGGATTGGCATATAATTGTTATATATTGAATCAGTCATTGTGATTTGCTTCTTTCTGTATCAATATATTAAGAAATTTTTATACTATGTTTTTGTTTAATAAAGGCAACTCCTGGGGAATTTTTCTGTAGTGATGTAAATATTTGGAAAAGGGTTAATATACTACGTGACATAGAAAACAAACACCCAATAATACGGAATATATTACAGTAATTTTTTTGTATGTACATGTCTGTAGAGTTAGGTAAGCAATATTGATCAAAATTTCAAAATCCAACTATTGAGACAAATATAAAAAAAGAATAATGTATGGGGTTTCTACGATGTCTTCAGCACTCAGAAATGCATCTGGACATACTCTAATGACATGATCAATAATTCCTCTTGAAATACCCCATCACAGGCTACTTGTATCTTGTACCGCTAGAGTCTGTGGAGAATGAGGTAAACGGATAAAGGTCGAGACGTGTTCAATCTAGGAAAGGAAATGTTCAATCGAGGAAAGTTCGGGAGATCTAGGAGGCCACGGCAATAAATTCACTTGATTGTCTTCAAAATGAGCCAACGTAATTTTGGTTATATGCGGTCACGCATTATCTTGTTGTAAAAGAGTCATACTAATTCTTTAACCTTTTTATGTGTATTAAATAACCATCTTTTTGTTGAAGCTCTTCAATTCTATTTTTGCAGAGCTGCAACAAAAACATGGCTGCTTCAATTTCTTTGGTTCCATTTTAATATATTTATTTTTATAAAATGTCTGTTTTTAGAATAGCACACTTTCTTCGTTGCCTTACTTAACGAATTGGATCTTGAGTCTGTTTATGAGTCCTATAGCAGACTTTATAATAATTAAGAAATATGCCAACGTGGGACAGAGTAGGAAAATATTCAACACGATAGGTAAGTTATTGCCCGTTTATTCTTATGTTCTGTTTGCTAGTTAAGAAGTGGACAAAACAAATAATGTGAAACACCAACCAAAAGACATAAAAAAAGACCAAACTACTTAAAAGACATTAAGTTTCATTTTTTCTTTAATGTTGGACAGTTGGTGTTAGTGGGAATTTAATTTCTCCGCCAATTCAGGAGATACAAATAAATTTGATTTGCGTCTTGATTCCACTTCTATTTCAAAAGATAATAACTTTAACTTACACTTAAAATTTTCACTAAAACTACAAAAATCCACTATCACATTTGAAGCTATTCGTCTTGTTGTGTTGCTGCCTATTTATAATTAAGTCATTTTCGTGGGATTACTCCTTTTAGCACCGTCTTAGTCCGAGGGTCCGAGGACCTTAGTCACAAAACGATGTGAAAGAAGGAATAAACAAATTAAAAAACAGGAAGTCACCAGGAGAAGATCAAATACCAAATGAACTCTTAAAATATGCAGGTGATCACCTTGTACAACAACTGCAACTCTTTATTAATAAAATAATCACCACGAACAGAATACCAATTGAATGGAGGAGAGCGATCATGGTGATGTTCTTCAAAAACGGAGATAAGAAAGACCCCAATAATTATCGAGCAATAAATCTATTAAATACAACACTCAAATTAACAACAAGAATAATAGCGACAAAATAAACGAACGAATATCTCTGCAAGAGGAACAGCAAGGATTCTGGACAGGAAGATCATGCACGGATGCAGTTTTTGTAATAAGACAAATAAAAGAAAAGTCGCTGGAATACAACAAACCAGCATATATGTGCCTGATAGATTTGAAGAAAGCGTTTGATAGAGTGAGAATTCGGGACGCGATACATTTATTATATTAAAAGGGAATATCACTGGATATAGTAAAAACCATTGAGAATATATATAAAGATAACATAGCTATGATAAGATGTAAAGAAAAACTATCGCAACCTATCAAATATGAAACAGGCATTAGACAAGGAGATTCGCTGAGTGAATTAATATTTAATCTGATAATGGATGAAATCATAAAGAAAGTTAAAAAAGAAGAGGATATAGAATGGGAGAAAAGGAAATAAGGATAATATGCTACGCCGACGACGCCATAATAACAGCCGAAAATGAAGATGACCTACAAAAATTAATTAAAGAATTCGAAGATACGGTGCTCATATACAACATGGAGATCTCAACAGAGAAAACTAAAGCAATAGTGATAACAGCGGAACCGAGACGATGTAAACTAGTCGTAAATAACAAAATAATAGAACAAGTGATGGAAACTGAATACTTGGGAATAAAACTGTCAAGCTGCGGAAAAGTGGAAGAAGAAGTACAAAAACAAGTGAGCATGGCAAACAGAGCAGCAGGATGTCTCAACAACACAATCTGGAGAAACAAATACCTCACAACGCAAACGAAAACCAGGATATATAAATCAACAATAAGACCGATAATGACGTACACAGCGGAAACAAGAACAGATACGGCGAAAACACAAAGACTACTGGAAACAACAGAAATGAAAGTCTTACGAAAAATAACAAACCAAACTCTAGGCAGAGTAAGAAGTGAGGAAATACGAGCGAGATGTGGTATAGAGGAAATAAACGCGTGGACCAAAAGAAGAAAACTGGAATGGAATCAACACATCGAAAGAATGACAGAAAATAGAATAGTACGAATAGCAAGAGACAAATCGCCAAATGGAAGATCATTGGGACGACCGAGGAAAAGATGGTCAGACAACGTCAATTGACGCTAAAAACTTAAGTAAAACAGGCATTAAGCGTATGTATAAAGTAGGAAGAAGAAGAAGGAGAAGCACCATCTTCTTGATTTGTCAAATATTTTGGAAGTCCTGAAAATATTTTCGGAACAGCATTTTTTCTAAGAGTAGGTCTTTTTCTTGGAAAAGTTTTTAACGCACCGTCAGCAGAATGCATAATATAAACACAAACAGATATTTTCAAAGGCTTTCTGTTCACTGTTGCCAAATTTTAATGTAATAGACTGATCATTACGACGGCCATGGTTAGCAGTGACCAGAGATTAGATACTTACACAGGCCAATACGAAGATGCCCCGTCACTTGAAGAGAAGGATGCCGAGGAAAATATATGAACTATCTAGCAGAAGAGTGACGCAAGATTTACTAAGAGTAGCTACCTATTTTGTTTCTTCAAAGATTGTTTATAGTGTAGCGTAGCAAAATTCGCAATCAAGAGGCGAATAGAGATAGCGAGACAATCGTTACAGGAGAATGTGGAAAATACCATGGACAGAAAGAGTAACAAATCAAGATGTTCTTTTGAAGATGGGGAAGGAATGCGAAGTCATAAAAACCATACAAACGAAAAAACTGGAATATCTGGGACACATAATGAGAGGAGAAAAGTACTCTCTGCTTAGACTCATAATCCAAGGAAAAATCTCGGGAAAGAGAAATGTGGGACGTAGGAGGATTTCCTGGTTGCGAAATTTAAGGGAGTGGTATGGGTGCAGTTCAATACAGTTGTTCAGAGCTGCAGCCAACAAAGTAAAGATTGCTATGATGGTAGCCAACCTCCGATAGGAGACGGTACTGCAAGAAGAAGAAGTAGCAAAATTTAAGTGTGTCCTACTTGACTGAGATGTCAAACAAGTGGATAAGGAATGATCTCTAAGAATGATGTGCTCTGGCCAGTCTAGTAAATAGTAAGGCTGCAAGAAGAAGACTACGAAGTAAACTAAGTGTGTTAAACAATTATATTATTGTCCTCCTTGTCGCCCTTTATACATCAAGTGTAGTTTACGAAAGAGAGGATAATAAGCTAGTGCTATGCCCGTTATCCAGACGTTTTCTAGCGCCAACACAAGGTATAAAACCGGGCCTTGTGCGTGATAGTCAAACATTCTTCAATTTGACCTATCCGGCTTGCCGATTAAACATTCATGTAAAGATAAATAAAAATAATGAAGGTGATTCGCTGTTTTATCCTTCTGTGTTATTTATAAACAAATGCTGAAATATTTTTTTCTTCATATTTTTTAGGTTTGTGGATCCCAGCTTTGGCTCTAATCTCTCTAACATTTGTGGACCGTGACAATAGAGTTGCAGCTATTATATTGTTAACAATTGCAGTAGGATTCAACTCTGCTGTTTATTCTGGCTACAACGTCAATCACTTAGATATATCTCCTGTCCATGCAGGAACTTTGATGGCCTTGACAAATTCTGTTTCGAATATTTTCTCTCTAATTTCTCCATTAGTTGTAGACGCAATTATAGCCGCAACAGGATACCAAGAGGTAAACAAACTATTTCTCGACACTTAACGTTTTTGTTTATGAATTAGTAAAAATTAATAATTTTATGCACACGAGATAATTATTTTAATTCTTGCAATTTTTAGACTCAAAAGCAGTTATGGACATTCGTTTTCTGTATAGCAGCAGGTATCTACATCATATCAGGTTCTTTCTATGACATATTTGCATCTGGAGAAGTCCAATCGTGGAATACCTCCAAAACGTATGTGGATCCTGAAAGTCAAAAGCCAGAGAAGCAGTACGAAGCTGAAGTATTCGAAGACATTCAACTTAGAAAAGTTGAAAATGGAATATAAGTGATCTAATTTATTATTTTGTAAATTATATTTAATGTTTTGTTATTGTAAATAAATTGATCCGTTTAAGGATGTTAAAAAAGATAAGGTTGAGTTTTTAATAGAATTTTTGTTTTGATTTGAACAGAATTGTGACTCTTTCTGCTCTTCGCTGTACTCCCTGCTGTCTTCTAAACCCTCTACTCTGTTATATTCTCCCCTCCTACTATTTGCTCTATTATCTCCTCTATATTATTTCCTCTACAGTCCCTTCTACACTTCCTTCACTACACACTTAATCTCTACACTCTTTTGTCCACACTATACCCTGTACACTATCTCATTACACAACCTTCTCTGCACCCTCTCTTCTGCTTTACGATCTTCCCTACGCTTGCACACAGCCCTTCTACACTCTCACACTAAAACCTTTCATCTTCCTGCAGGATCTCTACCCTCAATATTTTTCCTTTAGTATCTGTCCCCTTTACACTCTTTTTACACACTTCTCTATGTCCACCCCTCGACGCTTTGCCCTTTGTACTCTTTCCTCTATACTCTCAGCTTCGCTCTCCTCACTACACTCTGCTCCTACCTCTACCTTCTCCTCTACACTCGCCATTACACTCTCCCCTACACTGTCTCATACACACTCTCCATTTACAGTCTCTCCTCAACACGCTCCCCTTGACTATCACTATCTTCTCTGCATGTCAACCCTCTACACTCCCTCGTTTGCACTCTCACGTTAACACTGTATATTCTCTCATTTACCGTCTTACCTCTACACTCTCTCCTCTATAATCTCTCCTATGCACCCTCTCATGTACAATCCTCTATTCCACTCTAACCTACCTCATCTAAACTTGCTTTCCTACACACTTCTAACCTCTAGCCCCACGTCACTAAACTTCTCATCAACATTCTCTCCAATACTCCCTTTCTTCTACTCACCTCTCAACACGCTCCCCTCTACTACTACTATCTTCTCTGCATGTCAACCCTCTACACTCCGTCGTTTGCACTCTCGCGTTAACACTGTATATTCTCTCATTTACCGTCTTACCTCTACACTCTCCCCTCTATAATCTCTCCTATGCACCCTCTCATGTACAATCCTCTACTCCACTCTAACCTACCGCATCTAAACTTTCTCTCCTACACACTTACTTCTAACCTCTAGCCCCACGTCACTAAACTTCTCATCAACATTCTCTCCAATACTCCCTTTCTTCTACTCACCTCTCTACTCTATCTCCTCTACACTCATCTTACTACACTCTCTTCTTCACTCTGCTATACTCACTCCTCTACTTACATTATCTCGTCCACACTCTCTTCCTATTACACTGGAATTATTTCTTTCTAGCATTTCGTTTAACTTCTCAAGTGGTCTCCTGTGGTCGATGGTTGTTTTATGCCGAAATTACAGATCGTTCATTTGGCCGTTTTCAGTAGAGCTCTGGATTCGTCACACTATTGTATGATTGCATTTTGTTAAGTTATCTTGAGAGATACGCTTCAGCGAAATAAGCAAGAATAGCAAGGTACCTGATCAATTCATACAATCATAGTAAACGTTGACTTCGTCGATTGAAGATGTGTCTCAAGTACTTAGCATTTAAAGTAACTGGAATCTTTTCGATAAACTACAATATTTTAGTTCCAGCGTTATTCTTGGTATTCTGACAAGAACAGATGTGTCATATGTGTGAACAGATGTGATTTATTATATCTTGTTTATAATTATTATCTATAATTATTGTTTTGCCATTGATTATGATTCCTGCGCTATTGCCTTTAAGAGCCTCTGCAAAGATGTTTTCCTTTGTACATATTAAAGAGAAGTGGTCGGCGGACAAAAGCAGACAAGTCAAAATTTGAGTTTTTTCAGGAAGCGAAAAAAACTGTTTTAAAATTAAACGCATAAATAAATGTAGCTTTTATTGGTTAAAATGATGTATATAACATACATGTATTACAGTACAAATTAAAAACAACAAAAATGTTAAATATTTTGGATTTTGATTGACTTGTCCAGTTAGGCACGTCTCTCTTTATTGACTTATCTTATAAGGTACAAATAAAGTGCTAATTTTAAAACAAAAAAAGAACATAAATATTACCTGTTACGAAATAAACAATAAAAATACAATATTAAAAGAACAAAAGCATCAAGTTTAAATTTAATTTATTTCTTCATCATCACTACTTACAATATCGGGGTGCGTATTTTGAGTTGTAACATTAGTATGCAAGCCTTGATAAAAACTGTGAAATAAGGTAGGAATTAGAGGTAGTAGCGAGATAATGTCTGCTTTTTTCTCTCTAGAAATAGGGACTGGTTGATTTGTTATAATTGCAACTTCCGACGGTAGTTGGCCCCCTCTTCTGTTGAAATCAATAATCTTAAATGGGTCTTCTCTATTAAGGCTGTCTTTGAATTGAACGATTGCCAAGTCTTTCGTATATCGAAGCCATCTTTTGTCTAGCCATCGGAACTGACAACCATCAGTGTCTTTATTCCTTAGTACCATGCAACCTTTAGGTAAAGATGAGAAATCAAAGAAGTCTGTTTGTGACATTTCCATAACAGTGAATTTAGAGCTGCTTGAACGTACAAGTTGCATCCAATCATGAGGGTGAAATATTTGAATTTCAGTTTTCTTCTTTTTTTTCTCAATTATACTATGATCAGTATCTACTTCCAAGTGACTGTGGCCTGGTACCATGAACTTACTTACTAGTACCATGATCTATTAGCTTAATATTAGATGAGGATCTATGCAGAACCCACGTAAACATGGCTGATACATGAGAATTACTGTTTTGTCCCCCACATGTGTCTGAATAATAAATTACATGTTCTGTCTCAGGTGGTACGATCGTTTGCAGGTGTTTGTACAGACAAGATGCTATCTGATTTGCTCCTCTGCCTGCAACAGATTCATACCACATGTAACAAACAGCTTTTCCTGTACTGTTATCATGAACCGTCAAATTAAACGTCCACAACTGTGTCTTATAAAATGCAACCGATGACTTTAAATCTGGAGTTGGTAAACACTGTTGTAGGTCGAAAGTGTATGTCCTTAAATGTGGAACAGTTTTGGCAGTTTCTGTATCTTTCCTTTTTTCATCATATGCTTTATCAGCTTCCATTTGGTGGGATTTGTGGTCTGAAGAGAGTTTTTCCTTCTGGTCGTCTGTACAAATTTTTAATTGCATAATAAATTTGTCGCAGGTAAAACATGTATCAAGTTTTGGCTTTTTAAATCCAAGGTTGAGCTTTTTAAATTCCTGTGAATAAATTTTGATAGATTTGGGGGCAGTTGTGGACTGTTTGAACAATTCGTACATTTTTTGTAAAGTTAGGTGACATGGTAAGTACTTTTTCGAAGTGTGCTTTCGTGAATAGTGACTTTCGTACAGTGGAAATGAAAGTATATGATTTTTTATTTCTATTCGTTTTTCTTCACTAATTTTCGTTTTTGGTATAGTTTTTCCTCTTTTATCTTCTATATCAGTACCTGCGATCGTAGATTGTTTCTTACTGGCGACGGTTAAAATTAAGTTTTTGCTTTCATCGAAAACGTTAAGAAGACAACAGCGACAGATAGGCTCCTTTTTTCCGTTTATAAAAAGAGAATAAACCAAAGTTCTTGACCTGCATTTAACCTTGTTCAGATCCATTGTTCTTAGTCGATGTGAAGCAGTTTCTTTCACTTCAATAAGAGATGCCATGTATGTTGCTCTCTTTGAGTACGAACCTAAACCCCAATATTCATTAAAACAGTTTCTTAACTCGTTTGCATTAAAGCGATCTTTACATTTCATTCGACATGAGCCTAAAACTTTGGCTTCGCGTGAACGCATTGGTTTTCCTTGTAACGTAAAATAACCTCTTCCTAAATTTCGCTGTAATTTTTTCTCAGCTTTGCGTTTCCTTGTGCTTTGTTTTTCTGTAGAAGCTGGTTTTATTTCGGACGCGGACGGTGTTTCGTGTGTATTTTTCATTTGCAATGTTTGTAATGGATTGTCGCTATCTGAGGAGTTTTCTGATTCGGGTTGATATTCAGGGTGTAAAATGGATGTCACAGAAAAATCACTATCATTTGATGAAGAGTTTTGCAAAGAGTCCATAACAAAAGATGTAGATGGAAGACACTCAGACGACATTGATGAACCTCTCTGTTCGACATGTGATGGACCCGCTAAAATAAAAAGAAAAGTATAAATACAATACGAATAGGAATAAGAGTTGAGTTATTACAATGCAGGTAACAAATTAGTCGTGGATTAAGTAACTCTGTGACAAGCATTGCACAAAAAATAATATCAGTTCAAACGGAGAAAGCGCTGCAGCTAGTTTTTTCAATCAGTTCCGTTAAAATGTGTATTCAATAGATCACTAAAAAATACCTCTCCCATCCTAATACCCCTTCAAAGAGAATTCGGTAGCAGTTGCAACACATAATCGACACCGGAAAGAGCTCCCAACCATATGATGGTATCTGCTGAAAAACATCACTCACAAACAACAACATAAACACAAGAAAACGAAACACAGTGATCATCTACAAAACAACACTAACCACGAAGAAAACTAAAAACAAACCCAAGGAAACGCCCTAAAAATGCGCAAGCATAAAAGCGGACGACCAAAAACAAGAAAACTCTAAGAAAAAAAAAGCCAAAAAAAGATATTGTAATTATTGAATCCTGTTTCATTGATTGAATCATTTTAAGTGAAATGAAAAAGTACTTACCTTCTTCCTGTCTTGAGCTTGGATTTGACTTCGATTCAAGTGGGTATTCAGGATTGAGGATAACATTTTTAGGTGCTCCTTGTTGGACACGTGATGGACCAGCTGAAATAAAACAAAAACTTTAAATAATTTAAAAAAATATTCTTACCTATTTCACTATTATGTATATATGAGCAACTATTAGGTATGCAGTGGTTTAGTAGAACATAATACCGTTATTACTAATACAGTAATACATATGTAATAATATGACATTATTCATATTGCAAAATATTTTTCTTACTCTAAAGAATGATTCAAATAGTATTTAATTTACAATACAAAGCATTATCTACATTTATTAAAATAAAAAATATCACTCACCTTTATCTAAAAGCGTTTTTGTTGAAAGTTCTACACATAGTTTACCTCTGCCTGGCTTCATTTTTAAATCACCCACTTTCAAACTCAGAATAGCTATTGATTTTATGTATTTTGCTTTGATAAAAGATTTTGATGAGATGTGCATACTTACACATTTCACACCGTGTACGATTAACGAAAACATTGAAAGAGATAAGCAACGTGAGAAACGCAATGCAATCAATACCCAAATTACAAATTAAATGAATCATTCACATAATATCCTGTTTCATGACTCCCTCAGTCTTTTCGCTAGCCAGCAATTTCACTGATAACTGTACCTAATCAGTCAAGTCAAACTTTTGGTTAGGTATACGCCGATCTAAACCAGATAAAAGAACTTGATTGGTTAAGTTCATCTCTAAAATGGATAAAATTGTGAGTATGGAAAAGATCACCATCTGATATGGAACCACAGGTATAACATTTGACTTGTCTGTTGTATTCCAGCGGTAGATAATTTTTTTTTAAGTTATTTTAATAAATAACACAATTTTCTCAAAAATTGACTTGTCTGCTTTTGTCCGCCGACCACACATATAACAAAATAAGTTAATGTTTTTTTTATAATTAAATAAAGCTTTTTGGGTAAAGGATGGAAAATTATTCTGAGACAAAACGATACTGTTTTTATATTTTATTTTGCAAAGTATTAAAATGAAACAGAGCCAAAAATGATTCTTAATAAATAGCTATGGAAATCAAATATTAAATGCTTTTATAAAATTTATAAAAACAACAAAACCTCCTAACGCAGGCTGGTGTTCTCTTAAAGCTTCGTCTAAAAGTCTCTTCCTAAAACAAATCCTGATATATTTTGATCGTGTTGTAATCAATCGGTTTTGGATCTCTCGGTTTTCTAGAATACCTGATACCTATTTCGTCTGCTACTCGTTCTATGACTGTTAAGGCATAATCGAGCTGCTCTTTCGTGTGGCCCGCTGATATGCAAATTCTTATTCTGCATTCTGCAAGCGGCGTTGCTGGATAACCTACGCCAACTGTTGCTATTTTTTCTTTAATTAAAGTTCTTACCACTGTGCTGAAATGTAAAAAAAAATTAGAAACGAAATAAAAAAGATCAGTACTGACATAATTTATCAAAATGAGTCCAACAAAGCAAAACATTCTGAATAAAATCCACAAGGAAAATTAATTTCTGTAGTAGGCTGTACACCATATGAATTACAATTTTTTTTTTAAATCCTTTATAGAAGGTGTATATATTCTAAAAGACCCTTTGGGTCTTCACCACAGAACGTTTGCGGACTAATAAGTCTATCATCAGTGCAGTTGCCAGGTATAAATGAGTGAAACTACTAAATATGTCGGTAAAAACCCTTTAAATGATATTAAATATGTTAATCATTACATATTTATAAAAGAATTTATCAACAAATATTTAATAATTAACAGATTTAATATCATTAAAATGGTTTCCGTCCACATATTTAGTGATTTCACTCATGTATACCTGGCAACTGCACTGTTGATGGACTTATTAGTCGGAATACGTTCTGTGATGTAGCCATTGTAGCCTGATGTAGACCCCAAAAGGGTCTTTTAGAATATTTATCCTTTTCATAAAGGATTTTTTATGCAATATAGCATATTCTTATGATTTTTTTATGGCAAATTTCTCAACTTTGTTTAAAAAATTTTCTGATAGGTGACAGAGGTGACAGTTATGTTATAAAAAATGTAACGTATATTAAAACGTTACATTTTTATTTATTATCTTCAAGATTTCGTTTCTTTGTTTAACTATCTATTTTTTTTACTGTTTTTCTGTCCAAAATAGTTGGCTCCCCACGTTGGACGCCAATAATTGTGTAATAAAATAAGGATCCTAAACCCGAGTGAGCTAGTCGAAGTTATTAAACAAGTGAGTCAAGCTTTCTCTTATTAAAGACTGAAATTAAAGAAATAAACGAAAAAAGTGAATATATCAGATAGTGCAAAAAATGCAAAACAACATTAACTGAAGGAGAAAATTGATTATTTA
Source organism: Diabrotica undecimpunctata (assembly GCF_040954645.1). Lineage (NCBI taxonomy): Eukaryota > Metazoa > Arthropoda > Insecta > Coleoptera > Chrysomelidae > Diabrotica > Diabrotica undecimpunctata. The sequence continues at coordinate 27,829,989 of NC_092810.1, forward strand.
CAAATACACAAATCACCTGGAAAAATAATCTCATCACCTGCATTAGAGATGAGACAAAGAAAAAAACGAGAGATAGCCATTGCAAAGGGTAAAAACAAAACGAAAGCAATTTTTTGTCATTTCAAAGCACCTATACTTACGCTATGTTTGAATAACGGTAAACTAAAATCGGAACTACTGGAGAATCCTGGTTTCCGTGTACGATCAAACCCATCTGTTCGAGACGCAACCTGACATATCTGGAATTCCTGGCTAACCTTTCGATTCTCTTTTGTCCTTCGTTTGTACCATCTTTGCCCATGATTATCTTTAGAACTGATATGATCTGTGCTGCGACTGGCGGCGACATCGCCCAAGCGTGACGAGACGCGTGACTATGTTCGCGAATGAAAGATATAAATTCCTAAAAACAGAAAAAAAAATTTGTTCGAAACATAAAACATAATAATTGTTCTCTTATCAAGCAATTGTCTACGTCTATTCTCTAAGACCCTACAATACTTAGAATTCCTCTCCCAATTACGAATAAATACTACCTAAGAAACTGTAATCGTTATCTATTTAAAAAACAAGCTAAAAATATGAGACATTAGGAAACATTTACGAAATAGGACTAGAAGAATACCTAACCATAATACATGAATTCATCAATAGAGCTGACTCATCGATTCGAAGCAAAACCACTCTTCCATCCACAACTTTTTTTTGTTTTTGCATCATTATTCTAACTTTTTTTTTCTTTGTATTCATTTCGATGATGTTCTTCTTTTAGTTGATATCCATTTATTTCTTGCTTGTTTTTTCTATTTGATTTGTGTTTCGCATTCTGTGTCAAAACATTCTTACCTTCCTTTTATTTCCCCCTGTACGTGAACCTCTTCAGCTGAATTCGAAACGGAATTCTTTTATATTTTTCCATATTTCCTCTATGTTATTTGCTTCTGTTAGAATTTTCTTTAAGCTTTTCTCATATTGCTTTTTTAGTTACTACACTCTTACCTTCTCCAGGTTCCATATTCTTTTGTTTTGTCTTGTTTTCTCTGTTTTAATTACCTTCATTGTTATTTCTCCTAATACTAGAAAATGGTCCGTGTTTCCCCGTCTGCTCCTCTACAATTATCGGTGCATGAGACAAAATAATCTTGCAGTATTCCATTTATGTATTTATCGCCAGTCAGAAATATCCTGCCACAACCGAACCATAGTCAAAACTTATTCTAGACTCGTTATATTGTTCACCATCTCCATCTCTTCACCATCCAATAGTGATGCTCCCTAGCGAAATACGACCTCCTATTCGAGGTCCCCTGGAACATTTGTACTATTCGATACTCCTGTAGCAGCAATATCTCAGATTAGCCAACCTCAACCGTTGCCTAACCTAACATTTACAACCTTGTGATATCGAAGATTGTTTCTGATCTCACAGTTAAAACAGTTAAAAGTAAACCAATTAGCATGGAAGTGTAGTTAAACGAAAGATAACAAACTCAATCCGACACCTAAAAAGATATAAAAACAAAAGAGGAAAAACCATGTATGTTTTTGTTATCGTAATCCAAATAGTAGTAAAATATTTACCTTTGAACCTGCAACGTATCCTCCTGCGGCTCCAAAACTCTTCGTAAACGTACCCATCAAAATATCGATATCTTTGGGATCACAGTTAAAATAATCTACAACACCTTTGCCGTGCTTGCCCATGGCTCCTATGCTGTGGGCCTCGTCCAAATATAAGTAAGCTTTGTACTTTTTCTTAAGAGCTATAATTTCCGGAAGGCGGCCAATAGTTCCTTCCATACTATAAACTCCTTCGATAAAAATAATAATTTTCTTCCAAGGTTTGTACTCGTTGTTGGGTTGGTTGGGTTGGCCGTAGTAGATGGCTTCTTGTAGGAGTTTTTCCAGATGCTTAACATCTACGACAGAAAAATACTTACCATTGTACACAGTTTTACAAATTCTATAGCAAATATGAAAATTTTACCATTTGTATTGTCGATGAACTTTTTAACTTTAATGAAAGCAAGGAAATTTCTGAATAAATGAACTTCCGTTCAACCAAGAGTCTATAGAAGCCATTTTTGACGTGAATGAAAAGGTGTAAACTAGATCTAATATATTATTCTTAATATTATAAGCAAAAATATAATCTTTTATTGTTACATTGTAAAGTGACCAACAAAGAAACATTTGTAACAAAGTTATGCGCCGCTAATGATCGACTCAACTATTTTCGAGAATCCATGATTGACAGGTGATTCTGGATATTGTTGACCATTTACGATACGTGACTTTGGATGACTAATTTTAAACAAATACTCACACTAATAAACAAACACCTTAACTATGACTTCCAGGGAGGTATGGAAGGGGGTTGTTAACGTACTTGTATTGTGACTCAGCCTTAATTCGCAGTTCGTTAAGTTCATCGACTGTTGTAAGATATTGTTTTATTTTGGGCTACAGTGCAATTATTGTATTCTTTTGTTAGCATCTCGAATTTTTTCGAATCCTGAGAAAATTAATAGGTTTTTTTTGGAAAAATTTAAACGCAGAATGAAACATTACATTATTACCGAGGGCCGAAAGTCCCTGAAAACTTCTATAATGTTTATTTTAGTAAGTTACAGAGGTGAAAAAAAAAAGAGAAAATTAAGTGTGATTTTTAATTTCAAATATCTCATTCAAAAGAAACTGTTTGTTTATTCTAAGGGACTTTCGGCCCTCGATAATAATGTAGTCTTTCATTCTGCGTTTAAATTTTTCAAAAATATTTATTAGTTTTCTCAGGATTCGAAAAAAATGAATGCATTTAAAAAGCATTGGCCCGAAATTTTGCGCCTACGCTCTTAATCAAAAGTTGGAACTCATCAGTATCATTGAAAATTGTGCTTCCCGTAAAATTGTGTGCCTTTAGTATGGTATGGGTAAGCCGATAGTGCGAGATATTTTGAAACAAAAGACAAATTTTGTTCATTTGCGACAATGTCACAAGTCCATAAAGAACAGAAAAATAATGAAAACGCTACAGGAAACTACACAAACTGAAGTTGACGGTGATTGGCAAGCCGTTGTTACCTATTAGTTACTTGAAACAAAAGAAAGAGTGGATGAAAAAAATATTTTAAGAATGGTTTTAAGCTAAATCAATGTTTTGATACGCTGTTAGAATAACCTTATATTTCCTGGCCGAATTTAATAGTGGCTCACTTCATCCAAATGCATATTTTATGTAAATGACTGGTGAAAAGCCAAAGTTGGTAAAGTTGTGGTGTGAGTGAGAGAGGAAGTGCTAGGAGAAACATCTGGTAAATAACCTCCTAGAGACAAAGAAACTTGGTAGTGGAACGATGAAGTGCAGCAGAAGATTAGAGAGAAAAGAAGAGGGTAGAAAGAGGTATGACAGATCTAAAAGAGAGGAAACCCCCGAGAGGATGAAAAGGTTATACAGCATTGCTAAATCAAGGGATAAGTCATCAAAAGACTTGACCCACATCTGGTAGATTAAGAGTGCGGATGAAAGAGTGTTAAGAATCGATGTTAAAATAGAGCAAAGATGGTATGAGTACAGGAGAGAACTTTAGAGCGAAGGTTAAGGAGAGACACATTGATAGGAAAAGAACAGTTTGGGTTAATGCCAGGATGCTTTGCTTGCTTTGAGACAGTTGATACAGAAATACGGCGAGAAGAAAAGAGAGCTACATTACAAGGATAGAGCTGTTAGAAGTTGATGGAAGGCGAGGTAGAGGAAAACCGAGAAGAAGTAGATTACACCAATTTTTGTTCTCTCAGTTTAAGCGATGTCTGCTTCTGAAATTTCTCTTTCACGGCATGTATTCTATGCAGTACATTGATGTCTCGGTACTGCATAGAATATATGCCGTACAGTTTTGTATCGGTAGGTAACTGATTTTGTTAATGTTAGCTATCAAAACTTTTTCACATAGCTAAACATTATAAAACATGAATCACTTACTATTGTGTTTAAATACTCTAACGGTGGGACTATTAAGTTTGATACCCAATATCAAGCTGGCATGATTCTTCTCGTCACTCAATATCAGACAGCCAGGCGATGCGAGTGTGGGAATGTTAAGTGAATTCGTCGCGAAACCCATTCCAAAGGTGATGGCATCTTCGGCACCTACGAATTCGGCTATCAGCTGCTCCAGTTCGTCATGAAGTGCACACGTTCCATTCTGTTGTCTGGTACTTCCAGTACTAATGCCATTGGTGTAAATGGTCCGAATTGCATGCTCGGCGCAGGGACCCGTGGCTTCTGCGAAACCCAAGTAGTTGTAGGAAGCCAAATTTATGCATTTCGTTTTGGACCCAGTAAACCTAAAGCAAAAAAATATTAGTAACTGTTTTAAAATTCTTCTAGCATCGATTTAGAGACAAAAAATGGAGACAGGAAATCCAGCAAAATTATGCAATTGCAGGAATGTAAATCAGGAATGTATGAGACTTGTTTGGAAGATATGAGGCTCTAAAATTGCAAAAAACGTTTTTTTTTATTCCCAAATATAGAATAAAATATGTAGAGTTCTATAATTAACCTTTTTTTTTTCGTTTAAATACTTAAATACCTTTAATTTAAAGCTTGCTCATTTCAATTTGATTAATTAATATTCAGTTTAAAAAATTTATAAGAAATTAGGAAAAAACAGTCGAAAATGAGTTTTTTTAAATTTGTTTATTTAAGTAATGCAAAAAACACTTTATTGAATTCTATTTTATCTTGAAAGGAAGCTTTTTCAATGACGGGTTGAATGTAGTATTGTGAAACTTGGTTAGTTAATTATACTACATATTATTTATTTATCCTACGGCCCAAAATGTAAAATGCAGTAAGATTTTTGTTTATCAATATTTTTGACCAATCCAAGCTACCACAATGGGCAATAAACTAGCAAACTATTTATCTGAATATTTTGTCAAATAAAAATAATTTAGTAGGCCGGTGTAATTTACCAATACAAAAATTGATATTTTACATCATTTAGGTTAATACGTATTTCTAAAAATAACCAGTTTTCCACCCATGTACTCATTGTTTTTAACTATAATAACCATTGGATAAATTTACTCCAACGTATGAATTAAGCAATACATTACGCCACAAGTTTAATCAAAAATATCAGTGGCTCTTAAACGTTTTTATGTCTGATCCACGAGCAAGGCCGTTCTGACATTTGGTCGGGGTGCAAGAGGTGCGAGGCAATTCCGCCTAAAAACATAATATAACATAATTATAAAAATTATAAAAGCATAATTATATGATTATAGTACTAGTAAAAGAAAGACTGAATGTAGGAAAATAAATTGTAATTGTATATTTGAAGTTTAATTTTTATTTCCGGGTTGAACTGCGGCGATTATCATTGAGCCGAGCTTTCGACGTCATATTCGATGTCTTCTTCAGCGCTTCCGAGGTCTAACTTTCATTTTTATCACTTTGTTTATCGAAAACCCAACCATACGAAAATCACAACAATATTCAAAACCCATGTTCCAAATGAACAACACGGAGTTTCTGAAATTCATTGTGCAGACTGCCCCTGATATTATATAGGCCAAATAAATGGTAGAATTAAAAAAGGGATTTATGAACATTCCATTTCTGTTCGCAATTCTGACTCAATTTCAGCTTCAGGTCAACATCATCTTCATGCAGATCACAAAATTGATTTTAAAAACTCCAGAACCGTCCACTTCTATAAACCAAGAATTATCCGAGAAGCCATAGAGATTGAAAAAGGCCAAATTGTTTCAATAAAAAAGATGACGGCCTACGGTTACCTTCGACTTTCTCATAAAGAAAATACCGTCCACTCCACCCATCAATCAAAATCCTACTGTCAGAAATATTCGCGCCAACCCCTGCGATAATCTCTGCGCCAATCCCCAAGCTGGCCCCCACGCCAACCTCCACCCAAGCCACGTCACCATCGACGGTATAAATTACTCGTCCTCTATTCCCAGCACCAGTAATGCATTGATTAATGATCAGTGTAGTAGTGTCTGCGGGCTCGGGAGACTGAGACCTCCGAAGCCCTAGAGAAGACATCGAAGAGGATACCTATCGAAAGCTCGGTGCAATGATAATCGACGCGGATAATATTGATTCCTGTAATAGTATTAATCTTAGCTGCAGGTTTAATATATATATATATATATATATATATATATATATATATATATATATATATATATATATATATATATATATATATATATATATATATATATTAAACTCTTAAATATTGGGGAAATCTGCAAGATAGAGATTTCCCCAATATTTAAGAGTTTACTATTTAACTTATCTGCAAAGATTAAATTTCTTTTCTATATATATATATATATATATATATATATATATATATATATATATATATATATTAGAAATGATTATTTCGACCAAAAAATAATTTATAAATACGTTCGAATTATCGGGTAAAGTGGACTATAATGAAAATCTTTCTTTTTTCTTAGATACTCAATATTTCGCCATTTATTTAATAGCTTCCTCATGAGTAAACTAAAACAATTTAAATATTGACATATATATATATATATATATATATATATATATATATATATATATATATATATATATATATATATATATGTCAAAAAATAGGGTGGCCAAATTACTCTCGCACATCGGCAGCAGATACCCTAGGAACGGCCCTGAACATAACTCTCATTGGCAGAATGTACCAGCTCAAAGCATGACAAAATGGATGATGGTGGTGATATATGAACAGTGGCGCACCTGGGGGGGGATTTGGGGGTTAAACCCCCACCCCAGGACACTATTCCAACACTGTTACTCACAAATTTTTAAAGACTAAAAATGGAGGTAGCATAAAAAATATTTCGGTGCCCAACCAAAACCCCCCACAGGAAAATTCTAGGTGCGCCACTGTGTATGAATAATGATAAAATGGTCTTCTTCTTCTTCCTTCTTGTATGTAGGCTTTAAAGCCTGTTTCTTCTTCAATATTAGCCTCCTAAATTGTTTAAATTGTCGCACCATCTTTTTCTTGGTCTGCCAATACTTCTTCGTCCATTTTGTGACTTATCTCGTGCTATTCGTACTATCGTATCCTCTGCCATTCTACTAATGTGTTCGTTCCACTCCTGTTTCCGTTTTTTTCACCCATTCATGAATGTCTTCTATATTGCATGCTCTTCTTATGTTTTCGCTTCTCTCCCTATCCAACAGAATTTTCCCTGATATTCATCGAAGTATTTTCATCTCTGTTGTTTCTAGTAGTCGTCTCGTTTTAGATGTGTCAGGTCTTGTCTCCTCCGTGTATGTTAATATAGGTCTAATTGCTGCTTTATAGATTCTTGTTTTTGTGTCTTGTCTTAGGTGTTTGTTCTTCCAGATTGTGTCATTAAGAGATCCCGCCGCTTTACTTGCTTTTAAGCTTTGTTGTCGTACTTCTTCTTCAACATCTCCGTAACTAGTTATATCTATTCCCAGATATCTAAACCTTGCTTCCTGCTTTATTATCTTCGTTCGTCTTCTGTCTCGGCGATTAATGCGGCGTCGTCTGCATAACATAATATTTGAATTTCTTTGTTCTCTATTCTGTAGCCATGACCTGTACGTACTGCTTGTATTATTTCGTCCATTATTATATTAAAGAGAAGTGGGTTTAACGAGTCACCCTCCTGACTTCGCTTTGTACTGGTATACACTGTGTTAGTTTTCCATTTACCTTTGCCTGTATTCAATTATGGAAGTAGATGTTTTTGATGGTTTGTATAATATTGATTGGTATGTTTCTTTGATACAGTAGGTGTAACACGTCTTCGACTTGGATGCGATCGAAAGCCTTTGTCAGGTCTATAAAACATAGATATGCTGGTTTATTGTACTCTACGGCCTTTTCTGTGATTTGTCTTAGTACAAATACGGCGTCTACGCAGGATCTTCCGGATCTGAATCCTTGTTGTTCATCTGATAAAGTTGTTAGTTTATTGATTTTGTTGGTTAGGACTTTTGTGGATCTTCTTTATCTCTTTTCTTGAACATTGGTATCATTATGCTGTTTCTCCATGCGTCTGGTATCTTGCAGTGCAATATTAGTTTTTGTATAAGTTTTGTCATCTCTAGGGTTATACTTTCTCCTCCGTGTTTTAGAAGCTCGTTGGTTATTTCGTCTGATCCTGGTGACTTTCTATTTTTGAGTGAATTTATGGCTATTTCTATTTCCTTCTATTTCGTGTCTTAATTCAGGTCCGTTATTGTGTTGATTATTATTTTCCTTTGCTTTAAACAGTTGTGTCAGGTATCTTTTCCATTCGTACGCTGGTATATTATTGTATTCCTTCAATTCTGTCATTTCTTTCCGTTGGTTTCATATGAATCTCCATATTATTTGTTTTTGTGTACCGTAGAAGTCGCCATCCATCCTTTTTGTAAACTGTTCCCAGTGTTCATTTTTTGTTACTCTTACCAACTGCTTTGTTTTATTTCGTGTTCTTCTATAGGTGTCTCGGGATTCTGAAGTATTTAATGTTTTGTACTTCGTGTAGGCCTCTCGTTTCTCTTTTATTTATTTTCTGAACCATGGTGTGTATTGTTGTTGTTTCTTTTGTTCAGTATGACTTTTCGTAAAATGGTGAAAATGATAAAATGGTGAAAGAAAATATTTTTTGTAAGGAAATACAAGCCAGAATTGTATTTTGAGAACGCTTACTTCGTCAAATGGAGACTTTATATTGTAATTTATAATTTATTCCGAATGACATACTTGATAAAACTGAGATAGAACCAAGAAACAGTTACAAAATGACATAGCCAGACTATAATGAGCACAGCTGCATTTTTGACTAAGATAAATAAAATTAAAACTAAATTGATGATCGCCTATCTTACACGCGGTCGACGGTTTTCCAAGTAACCTAATAATAATTTTCTTTATGAATGGTATATTTGATTAATGTAAACCAAAGCCTCATAATATTATATAAAAAATAGTTATTCTATATTGTATATCATTATATCTTGCTGGATAATATTACATATTACAATGTATATAGGACAATAATAGAATCCATAAATGATTACCGACCACGCAAGCATTAATATTTCAGAAATTATAAGATATCAATAGAATTGGACATTAAATATTTTATATTCCCGATAAGAGATTTAAAACATGCAACATTTTAATAATTATATAAACAATAAAATTATACAATAAATATTTTAAAACTCAAAGAATTATCTTATTCGAAAACCATGTTTTAGACGTCTGATCAAAATACGCGGTCTTCAATGACTAGTCAATGTGAGTGTCGTTATGGGGCGGTAAAAAGGCAGAAAATTAGCTGGTGCAGCATATGTTTTTACTCCCATCAGTTGCTATAAACATACTCCGGATCTTCTTGGATTAAAATAAAACGCAGAATTTTAGAACAAACTACAACTAACCTCAGAGTAGTCTTTATCTGTAAAAAGATCCGAGTCTTTACGATATTATGGTCTTTAAGATACTGTGAACGAAAAAATAATAATATTGATAGGTTATGAATAGACTTCGGCAAATATGCATATTGCATATTTTGCATATTGTGCATATTTTATGCAAATATTTCATATTTTGGCATATTTGTATAAAAGTTTGCATAAAGTGCATAAAAGTTCTGATTTTTATACTGTATTTGAAAATTTTTAAACATACCAATTTATTTCAATTCTTGTATAAAATTTTGTAGTCATTTTAATCAAGAAATGATCTAAGTACGTAATCTCTACAGGTACAAAACATTTACAATTTCAAAGAAGATCAATTTAAGTAGCCCTCAACATTCTTAGAAAGTCTCGGTCACTGAGGCATTCAGTTATTGGATAATCGCTAAGGGTTCGCTCATTTGCATTTTATGATCTAATCCCCAAATCTATCTACAATTTATTGTATCTTAACAGCAGGTAAACGGCTAATAGTTTTGTTCCTAATTTAGGGATTTTCCAAAATCTCCCAGTTTATTGAATTAGGTACCTAAACATTTCTAATTTGATGCTCAGATTTGTAAATCATTTTTGTTTTGATATTCAAAGCGTAAACACTCGTTGTGCGTAACAAAAAGGAAGATTGTGATTTTATAATGCCTAAAACAACCAGTGCTTCAACTTGGATTAAACCTTATAAAGAGCTGTCTATGGATATGGGAAAAATCTACTGTTCAGTCTGTGGCAAAATTGTAAGTATCTAATATTTTCTATTAAATATCTAATATTTCATACATACAGGGTGTTTCCAAATGACACTTACAACGTTTGACTGTAGATACTTCTCGAAAAATTGAACAAAACGATATAGTTAATGAGGGGTCAAACTTATTTACTTTTCGAGATACAGGGTGTTAAAATTAAAAAAAATTAATTCTTTTAGTTAATAACAACAATAACTTTAAAACCAATAAACGTATTTACTTGAAATTTAGTACTCGTAGGTTGTTTTTAAATGAAAAATAGCTTCCTTTAGTGAGAAAAAATTGTCCATGGTACAATACAATGGTGTGTATTTAGAAAAATTTTTCACCTTTACTTTTTTTTATGAAGTCAGCTATTCTAAAACACAATTATTTTTATTGTAATTGAATTAACAAAAAAAAACTTGTGTTGAATTTTAAAATAAGTTATATGATGTACTAATGGTTAGTAACAAAAACTAATTTGTGGATTAATACTGCATTTAAAACACTTAGCGAGTGTTTTTTTTTCCAAACCAGTTATTTGATTAACCAAACACACCTTGTATATTTTTATATTTTAAAGTTTGGGTTAAAATAAAGGTTTTTATTTTTATTTATAGATAGCATGTGAGAAGAAATTTCAGATAGACCAACATGTGAGAACTGCTTCACACATTGCAAAAAAAGGAAAAATAGGAGGAAAACATCAAACTTCAATGGCTAAATGTTTCCAATCTACTTCAAAAAAATTAGATGAGCAAGAAACTTTTAATGAAGACTTGTGTCGCGCATTAGTGTCTGCAAACATACCGCTTTCAAAATTAGCAAATGTAAATTTTAGTTCGTTTCTAAAAAAATATTGCAAACTTAATGTTCCAAGTGATCGGTCTCTAAGAAGAAATAATGTGAACGGGCTATACTCGTCGGTGTTAATTAATATTAAGGAAGAAATTGCAGATAATTATTTTTACATATCTGTAGACGAAACCACTGATTCCTCAGGAAAGTATGTTGCTCATTTATTGATTGGTGTTCTTAAAGAAGATACCTTACCAAAATCTCATCTTATTTCATGCCAGCAACTTGAGAAAACAAATGCTTTAACAATTTCGCGTTTTATACAAGAAACATTAGCAACTTTTTTTCTTCCGACAACTATTCCTTCTAATAAATTACTGCTTATTTTATCGGATGCTGCTCCTTATATGGTGAAAGCAGGACAAAATTTAAAAATATTTTTCCCAGATTTGGAAAGTAGAGGTAATATTGGAAAAGATATTTTAAAAAAATTTGAAGCTACTATGGAAAAAAATAAAGGTTACCATATTCTTTCTGAAGTAGTCAGTGTTCTAGCTGGAAATATTTCGGAAACAATTAATTTAGAACCAAATGTTTTGGTTAGTTTGAAAAATGCTCCCGTTACATCAGTTGATGTTGAACGAAGTTTTTCCATATATAAATATATGTACTCAGACAGAAGCCACAAGTTTTTGTTAGAAAATTTTTGAACACCACTTGGTCATTTATTGTTACCATAATTCTAAATAAGTTTATTCATACTTAAAAATGATGTAGTTACTTAAAATAAATGTAAATCTTAATGAATAGTAGGAAATATTTAGATATGTACACTTTTTTTTTAAATAAAATTGTTACTATTTTACGATTTTTTTATTTATTTGTATGCATATTTTGTAAAATATTTGCATATTTTCGGGTAAACACGTGCATATTTATGCGCATATTTTCTACATTTTTATTTGCATATTTGCCAAAGTCTAGTTATGAACCACCGACTGGAAGGTTAGTCCATTAATGAGTATTTAATTGTATAGAAAATATGGTGGCACGTAAGAATAAATAAAAAAAACAAGAGAAATAAAAATGTTAGGTAAAGGCAGTGTAATTTGGACCCTTTAAGAAGAAATTACGATATATAGAAGGGAGATTGGAATTTGTACGGATCCATCAAAGACATAATAAGGAAGCATTTTCGAAAACAGGTTACATTCTAGCTCGGGTATCTACGAGGTCTGGCTATTAAAGAACGAGACTGCGCGCGCAGAAGGCGTCCTAGAGGGAAAGAGTGGGAAACGAATGCAGCATTGGATAGCTGGAAGTGTCTACTATTTCAGTACAACACATTTTGTCGCTGTAATAGTATTTTTTCTGTAGAGGTTAGAAAAGAACGTGTTTTTTTTTTCTCGTGCCGATAACAATGTGTGACGGAAAACATGAGCAACGGATTAATGTGAAATTTCTCGTTAAATTAAAAAAAAAACTCCGACTGAGAGCTATAATTTGTTGAAAGAGGCCTATGGTGAGAATTCTCTATCTCGTGCGCGTGTTTTCGAATGGTATAAACGGTTTTCTGAAGGCCGAAGATGACCAACGTCCAGGTCGACCTGTGTCTGTTTCAACTCCGCAAACAGTAACCAAAATAAATGAAATTGTGCGAGGAGATCGTCGTATGAGCATTCGGATGATTGCTGAGACTGTAAAAGTCGATAAAGAAACTGTCAGAAAAATTTTACATGACGAATTTAACATGAAGAAAGTCTGTGCGAAGTTGGTCCCAAAAAATTTGACCTCTGACTAAAAGCTCGTCAGTCAACAGATCTGCTCAGATTTTCTTGCGAGGTTACATGAAGAGCCTGAATTAATGGAAAACATTATCACTTGCGATGAAACCTGGATATTCAAATACAGTGTTGAAACTAAGCGACAATCCATGCACTGGAAGGATGTCGAAATCAAAATTTAAAGCCATGCTAATCGTTTTTTTCGACATTAACGGCATCGTGATGACTGAATGGGTTCCAGGTGGTCAAACTGTACACCAAACTTACTATTTGAAAGTTTTGGCAACGCTGCGAGAGCGAGTTCGTAAGAAACGACAGGAGTTGTGGAAAAACAAGCCGTGGATCTTGCACCAGGACAACGCACCTGCCCATAACGCGCTGTCTGTGAACCGTTATTTAGCCGCTAGAGGCATTCCAGTGCTCAAACACCCGCCGTACTCGCCTGATTTAGCACCCTGTGACTTTTTCTCATTTCCAAAGATCAAGTCTACCTTAAAACGAATCCCGTTCGAGTCGATGGAAGTGGTGAAGCGAAAAACGACGGAGCTCCTCAAAGCTCTAACAAAAGAAGACTTCCAGTATTGCTTTGACTAATGGAAAAAACGAATGGAACGGTGTGTGGCGAGGGAAGGGGAATATATTGAAGGAGAGCATTCGATTATAGAATAATTTTTAAAATAAAACTCTTTTTCATAAGCAGTCTCGTTATTTAATAGCCAGACCTCGTATTCCTTGGATATCTACTTCTCAACTCCATTTTTCGTTCCAGAGTCGTCGTCGTAAGTTCCGTCTAGCTAATAGTTTCTGAGGTTCCGATCCACTACCTGGGGATGCGTCCGATAGGAGACAGACACCTCCACATGGGTGCATATACGCATATGACATTCAAATTTACGTATATATACGTCGTTTGTATCTTGTGTACCTTGTTTGGTTAAGTTGTAATGATGTGCATCGCCAATTATCGCCACCGTCCTGCCAACGCTCCGTACACACGCACACCCACCGCTGAGTTCCACTTCCATCGATGCGCGCTAGAGTAGATGGAAGGCCGACAACGGTATAAAACAAGAGCCGCCGCACGAAAGAATCGAGTTCTATCAGAGTGTTGATCTGAGAAAAACACCATTGGTCCTAGGGTGTTGACCGAAGGCAAAGTGCTTCTGCTAACGTGTTGATCTAGTGGCAGCTGCTTACCGGTCTTAAAATGTTGATCTAATATGGACCTGTTCCCTGGCTAAGTGTTGATTACTCACTTCCCGCTACTCGATCGAGTGTTGATCGATCCGTCTACCTCTAACCCATCATTCCTTCTCTTCAGCCTGTGTGTATTATAACACCGTATTTTCGTTTCGATTTTTATGACATTAATTATATTTTAATTTTCGTAGGTATTAAACAGCGGGTCATCCAGTTTTATTTAAATTAATCACGAGTTTTACTGAGCCTGCTCTCTAAAAGAGCTACCGGTCACAAAGTTATACTTGCAATATTCTTAATTATCGTTTTTTGCATGCGTTAGGTGTTTATTACAATACAACAACTTTTTTAACTTATGAAACTAACTTAAACTAAATAAAGTATACTTACTTTTTGGTGTAAGTGAACTTAAACCGTCACAAAACATCGACGTTTGTGAGTGATTAGAAACATATGACACAAGTAATAATTACACTGTAGAATACTTACTCAAAGGTCCAGCAGTGATCTTTTGTAATTCTATCTTTAAGTACGACTTCATCCCCGGGCACGCTACAAATCGGTAAGTTCCAACAGTCCTTGATACGCCTGTATACGTATCGGGAATAGAATGCAGCAAACCGATCGTACAACGGTCGATAACCTTCTCGATTTTTTTCTTTGACCAACTTAGGTGGGAAAAGCGCCTGGCTGAGGTATCCTAAGAACATGAGGATGTAGAAACTGATATGGGTGAGTGCTTTCGTGATCAACGTAGGCGGTTCGAAGGATTCTTTGATTTGTCTGATTTTTGGTTCGTCTGTTGATGTGTCTGTTCTGTAGCCCTGAAAAGAAAGGTTTTGTTAAATTCACGAATGAAATAGTGACTGATAATAACAGGTTTACAAGGATCTCTTTGACGTGACAACGTCTTAAATTAGGTTGTGGCTCGGAGTCATTCATGAAAAAGTGTAACGCCCGCTCACGTCTGTTACGATGAGTCACCGAACGAGAGAGAGGCCCGCCGGAGCGGCGAATGCCTTGCGTCTCTCTCCCACTCAAACATGATCGGTCCGCTGCGCGCGCAGCACTAGAGAATTAGGCGCGTTGAATCGGTGCGTGCTTGTGTCTCTGTCTTTCTCGAGCGTTCTTGGCGTTCAAGACACATTACAGCAGAAACACTTCCTTTCATTTCATATTTCTCCTATCATCGTCCTATCCTCAACAAAATCACTCAAATAGAAATTAGTTAAGTTTAAGTTTACATGTACAATGTTTTAGTAAACAAAATATATTTCTATAGTTAAAATTTGTGCAATTCTTATTTTCATTCAATTCCTTGTTCCTATTGTGCAATTTAATAATATTCATATCAATAAATATTCTACCGAGAAAAAGACGTTGTCACGTAAAATCTTCGCCGGTAAAACCGACTTTACAGGCAACCGATTTTTTTTTTATAAAACAAAATTGTGCATAAAATACTATATTCCGTTTATGATCCCATTATGTCCTCGCGAGTACATGTTCTAGGTACATCAGGAACCGGGAAGGCAACTGCTCGGATTGTCACGTATGAATGGGAACGTCGTATATCCTGTCAAATATCTCGTTATACGTAACATTTAACGTGAAATGTTACGTTTCACGTCACATTTCACGTTAAATGTAACATTTTTGGAGTCATATGTTTAAATATCATCATTCAGTCAGCGTGAGTTAAGTATTGAGTCAGCGCCAAGTCAAAATCGAGTGAAATGTTCCGTTTCACGTCATATTTCACGTTAAATGTAACATTTTTGGAGTCATATGTTTAAATATCATCATTCAGTCAGCGCTACTTAAGAATTGAATCAGCGCCAAGTCAACACCCAGTCAGCAGCGCCTCACGTGGCTTGTGACATCGACGTTGAAGTAAGAGATGACTCAACGCTGATACATAAGACGTAGAGCATGACATTTGACAGGAATGCGACGATCCCACCATACAGTTTGCCTTTATCTACTTGTGACGTCACTTTATGATCTGGAACCAAAAAAATGAGTATGTATCAGAGATATCTTGCAACAACGCAACTTATTCGATTGGTCTCCTCTACAAACTATACATTGAAAGGCATATAGATATGTGGATATTTCGCTGCATGCTGAAGATTCCTTAGACAGACCACGTCAGAAACAAAGATGTTCTAACGCAGATAAACATGGATCGAGAATTCCTAGACATAGTGAAAAAGCGAAAAACACCTTATCTTGGGCACGGACTAGGCACTATAGATATAACTTCTTACGTCTGATAGTGGAAAGCAAGCTATAGGGCAGACTTGGCTAAGAAACATGACAGAATGGACTGGGTTAAACTTTCAATCACTAATAAGAAAATCTCAAGATAGAAAATAATTTACAGAAGTTATCGCTAAGCTTCGGTAGAAGACAGCACTTGAAGAAGAAGATACAAACTATAAACTGAGAGGTAGATTTGCATGCAAATAATATCATTAGCAATGTCTAAATACAAACTAGAAGACAGACAAAAAAATTTAACAACAATCCTTGCACCGGCAGGTAAGTACTATTTATATACTTCCTCAAACTATTACCGGCACCATCCTGCAGTTGTGATATCTTAATCATATTTTCTTTTGATGCAACAAATATTTAGAAAAATCTAATAAATTAATTCAAACACTTATTGAAATGAAATATTTTCTTCCGTTAAGTCTATCGCAAAATTTGTCAACTGCTAATAGAGAAACCTTAGAATTGCTAAGAAATTTTATTAAAGATGTAAAAGTAGAAATATAAATTAGTATAACTTCAGTGATTTATACATATATCTAAAAAAAATAACAAACAAGAACAACAAAAAAATATCTTTAAACATAAATAAAACATTCTGTGGCTGATGGACTTGTTTCCGTGTCATATCTTTCACACACACATACATACACACATACATAAATAATATTGGCACTTTTTGCAACAAACTTGATAGAGCTCTTTTAGTTACGATATGTAATTGTTTCAGCATTTTAATTTAGCTTAACTTGTCCGGAGACCTGAAGACGACCAGAACATTGTAGTGGTCGAAACCGGTCGTCCTAAGCTAAATAAAATAGATTGTGAGTATTCATTATTTAAACCAGATAAATTTGGCAGATTGCTTAGAATAAAAGAAACGCAAAATGTAAGAAACGCAGAATCAACAGACAAAATAATGAGAATAGCTATGACTGAATTGTACGAAGCACTCAATCACCGCTGACTGAGATTCTTTTTATGTAGTGGATTCTACAGTGCGCCGGTGTTTCTTTCCTTTCCGGGATTCTATTGATCAACTCACACGTAAGCATTTAAAAAGGGGGTCGTCATCGTTTTTTTTTTTGTGTATTTTGGCCTTTTTTTGGAATCTTTAGCCTCGTAATTGCATATAAATATTAGCATTCATTCATTCAGCATTGTACAGGGAGGACACAAGACATAAACCACGGTTAGATAGGTGGGCAACAAATACATATGTACAAAGGAAATATCCATTTAAACGATCAGTTTTTCATTCACACTAATTGTCCCTAATTGACTGTAAAACAACAAATAGTCTATTCAAATGATACAAACTCAAAAAAGTAAGATTGATGACATAATTTACAAGTGCGGCTCGGTAGCCGGGCATTGAAAAAACCCTGATAAATAAGAAACATACTTATATAGTTTATGTTTAAATGAATGGGGCTAAAAAAATAATTCAACTTACCACATAGATACGTGGGTTTCTCGTTACTGAACTCAAAAAACTTGTAAATGTACGTCAGCTGGCGTCGCGACAGTAAACTATGAAATGAAATCAAGTCGGGGGTTCGCTTCTTTTTATTATTTATTAATGTGAGTAGCAATATAGACATTTTTATTAGGTACTTGGGGGGGAAGAACTTATTTTCGTTGGAAGTTTTACGTTGTTTGAATATAATCACACCAAGACGAATTTAATGATATGGGATCTGAAGTACTGCATACTTGGATGTAATAAAAACAGTCTACGTTATATGTATAGTGCTAACCATAAATGCTGCAAATTCGTACCTCCCTATTGATTTTAGCGGCGATAATTTATAAGTAGCCGTTTTAGCAGCTTGACTAATCTCATGTGAAATCAATTCCGAGTCCCTTTAATTACTGATTTCCATTTTTTTTTTTTAAAAATCATCTCCAAAATAGTTGCTTTCGATACTATTTGTGTAAAGTGGAACTTTTGATATGATAAATTATACCGAAAGTGTAGTTTTCGGGACGGCTGCAGAAAAAAATATTGAAGTTCAAATAATGTCAAATATTTAAAAAATTATATTTTAAAAATCGGAAAAAATGCCTGGATCTGGTGGTCATTTAAAAGGCAGTCGAAGTAAGGGGACGCATTGAAACAAGCCTAATATAAAAAAAAATTCAAAGGTAATCATATTGCAGAAAACAATTCTTAATTACTCAGTTACTCGGCAAAATTGGAGACAAAAATATAAATGGGAAGCGAAATTGGAGAAATAGCAACGAGTTGGTTGGAAAATATCGACGAAGTTTGTATTGTTCAAGCCAATAGAAGGAGCAGCGAGACATCAAAAGAGGGCATAGTTATAAAAAAAGCTTTTACCCACAATTTACAGCTTTTACTGGACAGTGAGGGCAACCAATATGTACCAAGAATCGCTGATTAGACGTAAAAAAATAAATATGGCTATTTTATTCTATAAAATTGCTGTAAAAATACTTTAAATTAGTTTTTCTCGAAATCACATTTTTCAAAAGTAGAAGACGTTTTCCTCAACATCTGCTACACCAACTCATTAAACCAATTTTACTTTAATACTTTATATATTTACGACTACTAAATAAACCACCAAAAAAGGTAAAACCACCCCAATTTTTTAAAAGGGGTAAATTTTTTTTCGAACTGTTTATAAAATCGTGTATAAAGGCCTTAAAAATATAAAAAAAGTAACTTTCTAAAGGTTTACTTAATTTAAGTCTCACGAATTGAATACCCTTGGAATAAAAATTGATACAAGAAGGCAGGAAAGTGTCTAACAAATTAAAATGCATCTTTTGGAAGACGCCCTCTGCAGGGGTAAGAGACAACTAAAAGTGCTAAAATGTTTTTTTGTATACTACAAAACTTTCTTAACAATGAATAGAAAAAATTATAAGCATAAATATATGTAATAGTTTTTTTGCTTTTAATATTTAAATATTGTCTGTTTTCCGATTTAGAAAGTAAAAGTACACTTAATTAGTAGAACAATTTTAACACGTGTTTTCAATACAGAGTTCAGTCCTCTACAAATAGTTTTTCATGACTTTTGATGTGAATTGTAAAATGTAAAAACACTTTAAAAATATACGTAAATTAATTTTAAAGAGAACCACAAATATGACTGTATATCCCTTGATAAATATAAAGATAAGTTATCATTAAAACCATTACTAGTAAAAATGAGTAATTGTGTACCTATCTATATCGTAAGACATTATCTATTTTTAGAAGCAACAAGTTTAATGAATTAAGATACGGAAATTGAACATTTTAAACGGACAGAAATAATCTAAAACTATTTTGGGCGGAAACACAAGCCAATGTTATAAAAATTTCGTATTTGTTTACCTAATTCTTACGATATGAGATGTGCAGAGGAAATTAACAAAAAAAATGTAACACCTATGTTTACATTTTAATATTTAAAAAAGTTTAAGTTTTAATAAATAATGACTGGAGACAGGATTCTTTCAGATTGGAAAATTGCCAGATCAGTTCTATATCACCAGACAAAGCAATAAAAATCATAATATTCACCGAAACCTGGAAAATCACTAATGGAAATAAGTCATATAGACCCATTAGTTTACTTCTGGCTGTTTTAATGAAAAAATAATTCATTTATATCCTTTCAGCTCGAAAACAAACCTGAATGACCGCTCCTATCATTTTTATTTTTATATTAGGTACAGTCGATTTAGCGCAGTCTAGCTTTGCAAATGACCCATAAATTTTCAATGCGGTTGAGCTCTGGCGAATTACCGGGCCGATCTAAAACATTAATGTTCTTATTTTTGACTTGTGACAGGGAGCAGAGTCCTATTGAAGAATCACTCCTCCTTGGGGCTGACATTTAAGTTCTGTGTCCAAACGCTGCTTCAACATGGTCTTATATTTTTGGCTGTTCATCATGTCTTCGACTTGACCAAAGATCCAACTCCTATCTATGAAAAACATCCCCAAAATATTTTTTTGACTTGATGTTTAACGGTTTGATCAATCTGAGATGGTGTAAGGTTTTCATTGTCAGACTTCTTGACGAATTTCACGACAAAGTGAGTTTCATCTGTAAATAGGACTTTTCACCAGTCGTCTACAGTCCAATTAGAGTATTTTTTGTATACAATAGCCTTTATTTCTTCGTTCGTTCAGTTAGAAGCTGTTTTTCTGTGGGCACATTGCCCTTCTACCATTCTCCAAAAGTCTTTTCCGAACAGTTAAGTCATCAATCTCTACGCCTGATGCTGCTAGATCTTGTTGGAGCTCTTGGCTTGTTTTTCTTGGGTCTAATTTGCTCTTTCGAAGTAAAAATCGTTCATCTGCTGGTGTTGTTTTTCTCTTTCTCCGCACTTTCCTAACCTTTTCACATCCATTGAACCCGTTTCTCGTTTACACTTCAAAATCTTGCTTACTAGCCCCTGACTCACGCCACACGTTCTTGCAAACGCTTCCTAGGCGTAATAACCATAATGAAATTAAACGAAACAAACTCACTAATCCGAAAACAACACAAAATAGTACAAAACAACACAAACTTTGTCGGAAAAGTCCTAAAACACCTTCAAATAAAAGGGAAAGAAAAGTAAGGTTATGTTTTCAATGCTTGGTCAGTTGTGAATGTGTAGACAGTGTTGAAAACTGTGAAGTCGAAGTGGTCATTTAATCTACCAGATTAAATGACCACTTCGACTTCAGTATCTATAGGAAACCCACACAGACTGACCACGTAATTCCATTTTCATCCAACCATCCCATGTCACATAAATACGCAGCTTTTCATAGTTACATCCATCGCCTAGAAAGCATTCCACTGTCAGATTCAAACTACAAAAAAGAACTAAATATACTCAGACAAATAGTAGTCAACAACGGATATGATCACAACATCATCAACAAACTCATCCACAAAAAACGCCTTAAGACCCTGCGGGAGACTGCGTTCCCCAGAGACCTTACCACCAAACCCAACTATGTTTCACTCCCTTTCTACCATGAAAGTCTTTCTGGAGATATTCGAAATCTCATCCAACGTTCGGTTGAAAACACCCATGTTTCTTTCAAAGTACCCAACAACTTGGGACAACACATTTCTAATTCCAAAGATCCTATCAACTATATGAACCGGAGTGGAGTATATAGACTTAAATGTTCAGATTGCAATGCCACCTACATAGGTAGAACATGCAGATCTCTTTCTTCACGCTCTCTAGAGCACATAAAAAGAGAAAATACTTCCACTTTCTCTCAACATCTCAAAGAACACAACCACACCCTCAATATCCCAGAAGACGTTTCACTTATCCACAATATCTCCCAAAAAAATTTCCTCAAATTAGATTTATACGAAGATCTTGAAATTCTTAAAGAAAAACAAAAAAGCCCAAATTGCGTTAATCGTCATGTTTCATTCAATCGAGATTTTCTCCCTCTCCATCGCCAACTATTCTCCTAACTTACATCCCCAATTTACTTCTACAATTAAATTCCATATTAATTATTAGTTCACCTAATACTCATCTCCCTTAGTTCACTTTAAAAACCTTTCTTCCAATACATCTTACTTTCTATCTATCCCACTCTTTTCTTTTCAACCCAAACTTCATGTCTTAATCACTATAACCAATACTTTCCATGCTTCTATTTCGACACTCCCAAATTCAGATCAGATCATCCATCATCCACCACCCATTCCATATTATTAAATTCTTATTTTACTTCTCTACACAATTCTCTCAGTGTTTGGCTTCGGTTCTCTGGGGACCTCAGCCTTTCGTAGTCTATCCGTTTATCACAATTTTCTCAAAACACCTTAATTTTCATTCTCTTTACTCAAATTTAACAGAGCCACATACAACAATTTCATTTTACTATTATAGTCAATATAGACCAATAGTTCATTCAACTTACCAACTTATAACTTAATCTTTTATCTTCCTTTGTACCTAGTGTTGCTTTATAACAGATAGGGCTTTTTCTCAACTTATAAGTTAAGTACTTTACGACCAATATATTACAAAACCACTTTCAACCATCAAATTTTGTCCATTTCATACTAGTCAACACACATAATATAACTACTTCACTCAGTTTGTCAACATCCAATCAGATATTCATATTCATGAACTTACAACTCAAGAAGTTTTACATTTTCCAGGTACCAAATGTTGTTTTTTGACATACAGGGCCTAATATAATTGAGTTGTAAGTTAATTTTTACATGAACTTTATATCATAATAGTTTTATTTCATTCATTGAACAACATCCTCACATATTAAATATATCAATTCCTATATTTTTTCAAGAACCCAACTTTCCACCAGTGTCTAGTTTCCATTTTCCAGGTACCAAATGTTATTAAAACATAAAGGGCCTTATATAAGAATCTTTTTATCACACCACTCGACACTGTATAGTTGGTTGCCTAACTATAATCACATAATTTTCTCACCACAATTTCATTTCACATACATAATTTAAAACAATAACATTGATGGTTGATACTGTTATAATTTTATTTTATTTCAACTTTCACAATTTTAAACAACGTTGGCTTCTGTCTTAAATAGACATATACAGTTACACTGACTGCTGTCATAACTTCCGTCTTAACCTGCCAAGATTGTCATTTCAATGAGTTGCTTTGACAAAGTCCTCGTAGACATACCGTCTCAGGACTCGCAACTAATGTAGAGTCATATGTCGCCATGTTACCAATCCAACGGTAACTTTAACATCTTAACTGTAAATTAGACATAATGTAAATCAAATCTTATTTAATAATTTTTAAAGGGTTTTTACCCACATATTTAGTGGCTACATCCATGTATTAACTTGTAAGTATTAACCACACTTTTACATTAACCTTAGTCAAAACTTAAATCATTTCATGTTCTTTTTTAATTAAGTGGTTAAATACTATTTTAGGACACTGATGATGGAATATTTATTCCGAAAACGTTTTGTCAATGCAACATAGCCCAACTGGGTTTTTTATATACTTTTTATAAAGGATTTTATTCAAAATTTCATAAACGATAACTTAATAAAGCTATCAATAACGCAAAGAAAACGTGCAATACACATCGCAAGAGACACTTTAGAGGACTTACCAACAAAAACGATATGAATGCCGGCGTACTAGGACAACTTAATAAAGATATGACAATATAACACCAAACAGATTACGACGGTTGTTGAGCAAAACCGAAGTTTATGACCTCCGATTGAAGGCGCGCTAGATAGCTGAGACAGTAGGCATCTTAAAAGACCAAGTGGGTCATATTCTGCATGATATATTGGTATAAGAAAGCTGTCGGCGCGAAAGGTGCCGCGTTTGCTCACTCCGGATAACATCTGCAACCGTGAGACCACTTCAGAGCAATGTTTGACACTGTGACATAAGCACAATGTGAAGAAGTTTCGTGACCGTCTACGAAATACGGATCCACTGGTGTACACCACAGATCAAGAAACAGTCGAAGCTGTGGTCTTCACCTGCCGAACGGGCTCAGAAAAACACGAAAACTCTCGTCCGGAAAGATGATGGCCACTATTTTCTGGGATTAAAATAAGGTTTTAACTACATCGACTACCTAGAGAAAGGCAAAACGATTACAGGCTCTATTGTGTCGAATTATTGGGCATATTCGAGGACGAATTGCAGAAAAGATGGCCCTATTAGGCTAAGAAACATGTTCTCTTCGAAAATTGGACTACGATTTGCGCTCCATCCACCGTATTCTTCAGATGTGTTCCAGTACGACTTCTTTTTGTTTCCAAACTTTCAAACTTGAAAAAGTCACCTGCCGGGCTGAAATTTAAGTGGATTGAGAAGATCATCGCAGCCATAGATGCCTACTTTACAGGCTTCGAGAAAACATAGTTTTCACATAAACATAGGGTTAAAGAAGTTGGGGTATCGCTGGGTTAAGTATATCGAGCAAAAAAGAGACTATTTTGTTCAGTATTTTTTATTCGATTATATTATGACAGATACAGATGCATACTAGATACACTGTATATATTTTGTAGGCCACTTTCAGAATTACTACAATGTCAAGTCACTGCATTTCTGTGATTCAGACTCGATTATTTACGGTCTGCAAAAGGAAATATGGCGCTTCATAGGTCAAAGAATGGAGGTAAAGGAATTAAGAACCAAAACACATAGAAAAGGATACGTAGATTGACTACCTAAAAAAGCTCTATGCAGAGGAAGAACAAATGACGCTAGAACCCGAAACACCAGAAATTACCACAAATGAAGAACTTAATATAAATGTACAGGAAGTTCGGAAAATACAAGAAAACCTGAGAATTTACTGAAATATTGTGGAGCAGCAATAACAGAACAATTAACAACATTAATTAATAAAATTATAAAACACAATAAAATACCGGACGAATGGAGAACGAGCGAACTAATTGTACTATTCAAAAAAGGAGATAAACAGACAGAAAACTACAGTGGTATAAACTTGTTAAATACTACGCTAAAACTTACAACTAAAATTTTACAAGTGCTAATCAGAGAATAAGTTTAGCAGATGAACAACAGGGTTTTCGTAGTGGAATATCGTGTACAGTCTCAGAAAACTAAAACAATAGTAATCAGCAAAGAACCAACCAGATATAAAATAGAGATTGATGGGAAATACACTGTCCAGCTATGGAGAACTGGACAAAGAAATGAGAGATCAAGTACAAAAGGCAAATAGACTGGCAGGTTGCCTTGCCAAATGACATATTCCTCAGAAACAAGACTCGACACAGCCACAACGCAAAGGCTACTGGAAACTGGACATACGTTGAGAGATCGAAAGAGAAGTGAAGACATTAGAAGAAAATGTAACGTACAGTGCATAAATGCATGGACACAAAATAGAAAAAAACAATGGAATAACGACATAAGCAGAATGGGGGAGACCCGTGTCGTCAAAATAGCAAGAGATAAGTCACCAATCGGCAGAAGGAGTATCGGACGACCGCGCAAAAGATGGAGTGACAACGTTCCATAGAGGTATTAATCCGCCAATGAACAAGCAGAATTGCTTATAAAGAAGAAAAAAAAAAGAAGAAGAAGTCTTGATTATTCGATACATAAACATTATTAAACTATATTCAATAATTGTAGTAGTTTTAGTGATTCGATTTCCAATAGAAGAATTCATAAAACGTATGTTTTATTTCCAACAAGTATACACAATACAATATTAGTAATTTGGACTAACATTACCTGACAATATCATAATCAATTATTCATAGAAATTTCTAGTATAAGTCTCGCCTTGGCTTTATAGAGCCCATACACCTGTGATTAAATTGCGCAACTGGACTGCTGTAAATATACGTAACCCCTCTATATTTATAACCCTATTAAATATACAGGGTGTTTCAAAAAGTTATGTCATAAATTAAATCACGCATTCCGGGGATAAAAATAAATTGATTGAATCCAACTTACCTTTGTACAAAAGTGTACACAAAAAAAGTTACAGCCCTTTGAAGTTACAAAATAAAACTTGTTTTTTTGCATTATATCCTAAACTACTTGACATTTTGTAATAAAAATGGACACGTTACTTTCTTGTTCTGAAAGCATTTTTCATACAAAAGAAACAAAATCTAAGCGAACCGAAAATTTTTAAAGGGGGTGTGCAGCCCTAAATCCCCCCAAACTTTTGAGTACGTTCAAATCAAATGAATTTTGTGGCATCATTAGTTTAACACATTATTTTTAAAACTTTTTTGCCTCTTATCAGTTTTTTAAAAAAACAGTTTTTATTGAGTTACGGCCCTTTTCATGATCCTTTAAAAAATTACGTGCAACTAAATACATGGCTTAAATGAATTAACAAGTACAAAAATGTCTATAACCTTATCAAAAGTTTGGGGAGATTTAGGTCTGCACACCCCCCTTAAAATTTTTCTGTGCGCTTAGATTTTGTCGTTTCTTTTGTATGAAAAATGCTTTCAGAACAAGAAATTAACGTGTCCATTTTTATTACAAAATGTCAAGTAGTTTAGGAGATAATGCAAAAAAAAACAATTTTTATTTTGTAACTTCAAAGGGCTGTAACTCTTTTTGTGTACACTTTTGTACTAAGGTAAATTGGATTCAATCAATTTATTTTTATCCCCGGAATACGTGATTTAATTTATGACATACCTTTTTGAAACACCCTGTAGACACTTTAGTGTAATAATTAGGCACAGTTGAAATCAGCGCATTCAACTTTATGATGTATGATGTATTTGTATTGTATAATAAACACCGCGAAATGTTCCCATATACAACAGTAGGTTATTAGTTTACTGCTACGCAAACATCCTTTACGGGAAAATTCCGAAAAAGAAAATATTTACTAATTGCAACGACTGTAATTTGGGAAGTTTAGATAAACTTTAGTTAACCAACAAAAATATTTACGTTTAAATATAAACTATATTGTAAACTAGAAATTTTTATAGACTAAAAAACATGTTAACATCCAACCTCAGTTAATATACACATTTACACATGCATACACTGTGTTCATTCGAAAAGGACCCACTCTGAATATTTCAGAAAAGCGACATAGAAAGAAATACCGAGCCAGGTCGACTTTTAAATTTAGTTTTGCTTTTACCTTATATTATATATAAAAATGAATCTCAGAATTAATTTCAGAACGACTGCAAGTGCATAATTTCAGAACGACTGCCCCAAGTTAAATAACTTTTTTTGTTGTGGTTGTTATCAGTAGTAATATCCCTAGGATATTGATAACAGACGAGATAATTTCATGACAATCGAAAGCTCGTTCCTTGGTAACAGCACGAAGCCGAAGGCTGAGTGCTATTACCAAGCAACGAGCTTGAGAAATTTGTCATGAAATTATGAGGCATTCATCAATGTCCGAGGGATATTCGGCGGATAATTTTTCGAAAAAAAAAAATCATAACTCAACATAACGAAACATTTATTTATTAAAAGTACAGTTAGTGAAAGTACAATTATTAAAATTTAAGTTAACGTGAGAAACGTAAGAAACGTGAAATTTTGAAATTTATTTGGATGAAGTTGTCAAACTCGATCGTGTTGTCATAGGGATTGAAAATTGCACTGAATGCAATTATCAGTCTAATGTTGACATGATTGGGTGAAATTGTTCCACATGACACAAAATGACGAAATTTGAATGGTTGTTAGAACAGTCGAAAAATTATCAGTAGTAATATCCCTAGGACATTGATAACAGACGAGATAATTTCATGACAATCGAAAGCTCGTTCCTTGGTAACAGCACGAAGCAGAAGGCTGAGTGCTGTTACCAAGCAACGAGCTTGAGAAATGTGTCATGAAATTATGAGGCATTCATCAATGTCCGAGGGATATTCGGCGGATAATTTTTCGAAAAAAAAAAAATCATAACTCAACATAACGAAACATTTATTTATTAAAAGTACAGTTAGTGAAAGTACAATTATTAAAATTTAAGTTAACATTAGATTCGTTGCTGTTCTCTACTATAGAAGATATATTACCACGCATAATATTTATAATCTTGTTGTGGTGTTCTTGATCGAGATTCAAGTATGGTTTTATAGAATTCTGATTGCCATGACCAGTAATTTTTAGCAATTGTTGTTCTTCAACACCACTTTTTGCTAATTCGCTAACAGCAATTGATCTATTCGAATTATTTAATAATTATAATAATTAATATTTAATAATAATTTAATAATTATATTCGAATTATTAATTCGTCCCCGTTTTTCTTTCTCATATTGACGGCCCAATCTTTTAGTATCAACGCCAATTATTCTAAGCTTCTATGTTCATTCAACTCATATTCTCGTCCGCAGCAAAATTCCATAAATATTCCCCAAATATATTTGTGACTGTAGGTTGTATTTCTGGGAATTTTTTCTTTGATTAGCGCATTTCTACTTTGAACATTCTCATTGCCGAAACGTGACATTTTAAAATTTATTTGGATGAAGTTGTCAAACTCGATCGTGTTGTCATAGGGATTGAAAATTGCACTGAATGCAATTATCAGTCTAATGTTGACATGATTGGGTGAAATTGTTCCACATGACACAAAATGACGAAATTTGAATGGTTGTTAGAACAGTCGAAAAATTATCAATAGTAATACCACTAGTGATTCAATTTTCGCGATAAATCTGTCGATTTACTTCTAAACGAAACTGAGTTGCTTGAAAACATCACGAGTCCGTAGGACGAGTGGTGTTTTCTTTAAGTTTAGAGTTTAGAAATAAAAGACAGACTTATAAGCTAAATTAAATCACGAGTGGTATTTTATTAGACTATTTCATGAACAAAGTGATAGGTCAAAAATTCAGTAGAATGGGAGGAAGGAATTTAGTTAGTCTTTCGTTGTTATTTTCTGCATCTAATTTGTAGTTGCGATCCACACAGAACATCATAAATTGTCTCCATATATAAGATTTAGATTTTCTTGTATTACTCGGTATATTTTCTTCAATGTTTTGGTTTATAACTTCGTTTGAAGTACCACCGAAACGACTCATTTTGACGTATACAGCTACAATAATTTTTTTGGCAAACGTCAAACTTTGCTTTGCGATCGGTATCC
The DNA here is from genome assembly GCF_040954645.1 of Diabrotica undecimpunctata. Classification (NCBI taxonomy): domain Eukaryota; kingdom Metazoa; phylum Arthropoda; class Insecta; order Coleoptera; family Chrysomelidae; genus Diabrotica; species Diabrotica undecimpunctata. Next base: position 27,858,879 of record NC_092810.1, read on the forward strand.
ATGGTTACGTCGTTGAAAACCAATAGATCAATCATATGATAGACCAATCAGAATTGAAAGACAGTTGGTGTTTTCGCGATAACACAAGCTGTCTTTGGTTTGTGATTGGTCAGATTATGTGAAAATTTTAAGATGAGTGAAATAGTCAGGAAAAGCTAATTCAAAATAAAAGACTTAAAAGATAATTTTCAAAAAATTGTACAGAAAGACTTATAGACAGTTTTTCTGTCATTTTACATCGCATTAGATGGCGCCATACTATGATTAGCAAAGGAAGCTATGATTAACAAAATAAATGTCAGTATTGATAGATAGACATAACATAGCTGTATTTGGTATTGCGGCTCCAAATAATAACGACAAAGTTTCAACATATCAGATCAGGGCGGTTTGGAAAATATCTTCATTTTTCATACACAATCATCATCCCACTATGATTAATTTAGCTGTTCACCTGGTTAATGGACAACAAATTTATTTCACGAAAGAAAACGCAACGCAAAGAGCTGAACGATTACCAACGACAACGTTGAAATGTTATCTTTTCCTGAAAGGGAGACTGGACAACATAAATTATATTGTTATGTAGATTTTAAGTTCAGTAATAAGTCAGAAACTGTTTATTAAAATAAAATAAAATAAGATAGAATAAAATACATTAAAATAGAATAAAATAAAATAAATAAAATAGAGAAAAATGGAATACAGTAGAATAAAATAAAATAAAACAAAATAAAATAATATAAAATAAAATTAAATAAAATTAAAATAAAATAAAATAAAATAGAATGAAATAGAGTAAAATAGAATAAAATAGAATAAATAAAAAAAATTAGAACAAAATGAAATAAAGTAGAATAAAGTATACTAAAACAATTTTTAGTTGAAGGTGATTACTTGGCAACATCGCACTTAACGAAGCTCTTAACGATAACTTTTCAACGAAATCATATTCCACTTATCAATTTTGCAGAGGCGTACCAAAAAAATTTTTAATTATTTATTTAAACACATAAGTAATTACGTAAAAATTAAATCTAAGACCGATATAATTATTAAATTATCATGTGTCTTTTGACAGGTATCTTATAGTTGTCTAACAAATTAAAATAAAGTTTTATTCTTATTAGAGAGTACCTAATACAGAACTTCGAAAAACAGAAACTTTGGAAAATACTTATTTTTTCATTAGGCTAAACAATCTGAAATTTTAACATACGATCTCGTCATTACACATCATTCTCTATTTATAGAATTGCTGTGTGCTGTAAACGTTATATTTGTTTTTTCTTTAACTTAATTTGAAAGTTTCCTTGTGTTTATTTGTTTATATAAATATAAAAATATATTATGAAGTTCATATATATTAAAATGAAGTAAACTAAACTATTATCATGTGAATGCGTGTATATAGTAGTGCATTTGTTTATTTCAGTAAATTCTGAAAATATGAAATGAAGATGGCACTAACTACTAAAGAGTTAATAGCTTTGTTAGAAGAAGACTCAGATTGTGAAAATGCTGACTCACTTAATGTGGTTTATTTGCCGCCGAGATTAGATTAGAAAGTTTCTGATGTAGAAGACATTGATGATAATATTATTTGTGAAGAATCAATAAAATCGAATATTGCAGGTACATATGAAATACAAGTGATTGGGAATTCTGACTATTCTGATTATGATATTCCTCTGAACCATAGATAAAACGTCCAAAGAAAAAACCAAGCAAAAATAGTAAATCCAAAGTTGTAAAACAACACATACTCCTTCGTGCTAAGTAGTAATTCAACATCAGTCTGATTGATATTTAGACAATATAAAAGCCAACCATAGAAGCAAGTCATATATTGAAGTTTTTTCACTCTTTTTTGATAAAAAAGTAATTGAGAGCATTCTATTCTATTTTACAAATATTTATGCATCGCAGAATAACCGTCACGATTTTGAAATGAATAACATAGATTTAAAAAAAAATTATTAGCATATGTATATTATCTGGTTCACACTCTGCTTCAAGTTGATATTCATTGGTCAAAGGATGAGGATAAAGAAGTGCACATTATAAGAGAAAGCATGAGCCGACATAGATTTATATTTATAATAGTGAAGAAGCCGCTACATCAGTGTCAAACTTAGTACATGGACGTCAATCTAAATTTGCTTTACCAGATGAAACCATATTCGACAATATTGGCCACATTACAAAAAGAGACGATAGTGCAAGAATGTCGGATGTGCAAAAGTAATACTATTTATTTATGTTAAATGTGTAGAGTGAATCTACAACTCGAATGTTTTAAAAATTTTCACCTTAAAATTTATTTAACATTTAAAATACAATATGTTCCTTCACCAAAAAACTGTACTGTTTTTCCTTGAAAATGAGAAAAAAATCTTTTTGGTTGTTAATTAATCTGAATTTATGTGTTTTTAATCCAATCTAATAAATTAATTGTCAAATTTCTCTTTGTATATTGAGCGGCCGTTAATGGGTTAAAACTATATAAAGAATAAACGTGCCTCAAATTTACTTTACTTACCTCAAAACTATTTTAAGGTTAATAATAAAGTCTATTTAATAAATATATTCCCAAGAAATAGAACACACTACGCCTATGCACATATAAAATGTGGAACGAATAAACTAAAATATCATATTTCTCTCATTCCCATTCTTTCTAAGAACGTAAATATATATAGACCAGCAAAATATTGATAAGTTTACCGATCAAGCTATTCAATGAACTTGTCTGACTATACTTACGCTAGTGAATCGCACCAATTTATATTGTTACGGGGGCAAACTTTATGGGACTTATCTTACTTTTTCACTGATTTACATGGGCGAAGCAGTCACAATAAAAATGACCCCGGTAAGAATTTACTGCTGACATTTTACATGGTTGCCGCTACCGTTTAGTTCAATTTGTAGATTAGTCACCTTTAATTGAAAATTGTCCGACTATAGAGTAAAATAACATTCAAATAAATTAAAATAAAATGAATTAAAATAAAATAAGATAAATTAGAATAAAATAGAATAAAGTAGAATAAAAGGGAAGAAAACAGAATAAAATAAATAAAAATTAAATTAACATAAAATAATATAAAATGAAATAAAATAGAATAAAATAGAACAGAATACAAAAAGAGCATAGAATAAAATCAAATAAAATATAAAATACACTCACCGGCACGAAAAAGGAGCCCTTGCATTTTTAAAATAAAAACTTAAAATTTTAATTACGTTTAAAGTTTTATTATTATTGTTACGATAAATATTATGGCGTATAAAACTGTAAATATATTATGACTAATTCTTTTCTAGTCTAGTTATTTCGGCGCTCAGTTGAAAGACCTGTTTACCTGAATTGTGATGAGTCACCCACGATTCGAAATTTCCAGAGGCAGGCCGAATAAAACGCTCATGGGTGACTTTCTCGGCTCTTCGATGGGGGATCGCCGCGATTCTCGAATAACTGCATTTTATATTTAAAGAGGAATTTTGTTGTAAAGAGGACAGTTAGTTTTTGAACATCGCGTCGCGTTTTAAAATGTAACGCACGTATTATAATAAATGTAGATAAATTATATAATTATTAGTGTAAGATAAATTAGTAATAAAGACTTTAATAAATTTATAAGTGTTATAAATAGAACTTTTAATAATAAATAAAGACAATAAATTAGATTATTAAAAACAGTTCATTACTATAACGTAAACACAAACGAAACAAATTGTTTTAAGTAATTTCTAATAAAACCTAAGTGCTTATCCGTAAAAAAAAGGAATAAAAAAACAGAAATAAAGAATACACTATTCTTATCACTTTTAAAAGTGCAAAGATAGATGTTGGTATTCTATTGTTATTCTTTTGTTCTTGTTGATGTGAGTAAACTGTCAAGTCGAATCAAGTATCAAACACAATTTGAAGTTGAATTGCGTTTTTTTTAATCTCAAGAATTATCGTTCTAAATCCCGAAACAACGAATGCTGTGTGCTGTGAAGAAGTGAGCGATATGTTGCTCAAAAAGTATCTAATATCCAATAGTACTGTGCATCGTATTTTTACACGTTTCTTGGCAAGCGGAGCTTACACTAGACGACCTGGAACCGGTCCCCAAAGAAGAACTAGTGCCCGTGATAACGTGATGATCGCTTCATCCTCTTACGAAGTCTACGAGATCGTCGTGTCACGGCTGTACAAATCCGAAACCAAATTCAGTACGTCCCGAATACTAACGTAAGTGAACGAAGTAATTAGACGAAGACTTGGGCAGTGTGGCCAGATTGGACGATTTATCGCCAATTGGGCTACTTTTAACAAATCTTTGCGACAAAAAATTTAAGAAAATCGCAAGTCGCAAATTGGGCGATTTTATACTTTTTAGCACAAGTCATTTTTTCATAAATAGTTATAGATTTCACATTTTCATCTAATTACGTTTGTTGCAATTTTTGACGTCAACATGACTACACAATTAACCAGATTTAACTGGCCGCCAACCGAAAACGTGTTGTAAAGTCACCTATTTATGCACCTGTAAAGACGGCAACCTTCGTTGCTACCTAACCTAAAAAACTGTTTTGGTTTACTGAAAGAAAACGCACATATGTAGATACGTAATATAGTATAAACGCATAGCTATATCGGATTTCGATATATCGATTAGTAATATAAATAACAATAAAGTGAATGTTAACATATAATTAGGATAAAAAAATAAAGATTTGTTATTAAATAAAAAATATTTATTTAAAAACAAGTGACGTATCACGTCATTGATGAAAACAGTACGAAAACATGGCGACCGATGAAAAGTCCTATTAAAAAATTTTCCTGTAAATCATAGCTAAAGGTACTAGTTTCGACATTTGTCGAAAATTGGCGACATTTTGAGATTGGATTGGCGACACGAGGAAAATAAATCTGGCCACACTGGGCTTGGGGAAGCCGTTTTAAGCAGTCGCAGACCTGCAACAGGCCTACAACTTCTCAGATGCCATCGAGCTGCGCGGCTTCAGGTTGCCAGAAACCATGTTCATTTTACTGTAAATAATAATTGGAGGCACGTTTTATTTACAGAGTCCAGGTTTACCTTGCGGTCTCCAGATGGCCGTGAGAGAGTATGGCGAAGACCACATGAGCGTTTTGCAGAATGTACCTTCAGTCCTAGGGTTGGCTATCAAGGGGATTCAATTATGGTGTGGGCTGGGCTGGATTTTCTCTAGAGGCACGTACAGAATTGTACATCGTTCCGAGAGGCTCCATAACAGCTGCCAGGTACATTGAAGAAATTCTCCAAAATTTTGTTGTGCTTATGCTGGTTTTATTGGAAATAACTTTGTTCTGATGCATGATAATGCCAAGCTTCATAGTGCGAGAATCAGTCAACAATTTTTAAATGAAGTAAACATTGTAATGGATTGGCCAGCATTGAATCCAGTCGCAAACCAAATTGAACATGTTTGGGACGTGCTTGAGCGAAGGATACGAAGTCGTGTTCCTGTCCCTTTAACCTTAAATCAGTTACAAGAAGCCCTTTTAGAGGAATGGGAACGTATTTCTCAACAGGACATGTCTCATTTGATTTTAGGCATGCCAATGAGAATTCAGGTAATAATTCGAGCACGTGGAGGAAACACTCATTATTAAAATTAGTTTGTTCGGACAAATGATTTAAGTTTTTATTAATTGAGCGTCATTTTGTTGCATTTACTTACGTTTTTTTCCTTAATTTTTAAATTGTCATCTACTGAAACAATTCTTTGTTAAAAAGTTATTTTTTTATTAGAAATTACTTAAAACAGTTTGTTTCATTTGTGTTTACCTTATAATAATAAAAGTTTAAAAGTAAAATTTTAAATTTTTATTTTAAAAATGCAAGTGCTACGTTTTTGGTGCTGGTGAGTGTGGAATAAAATAAAATAAAATAAAATAAAATAAAATAAATTAAAATAAAATAAAATAAAATAAAATAAAATAAAATAAAATAAAATAAAATAAAATAAAATAAAATAAAATAAAATAAAATAAAATAAAATAAAATAAATAAAATAAAATACCTAAAATAAAATAAATTAAAATGGAATAAAATAGGAAAAAATTGAATAAAATAAAATAAAATACAATAAAATCAAATCTTAAATTTGACACATAATAATAGACTCGCGGTATGCTAATTCAATGATCTGTCTTTTATTTATTTTTTTTTAAGACAGGTTTTTTATAAAAAATTTATGTCAAGAAAATTTATGACGCACCATCAACATTTGACAGGAAATAAATGTTATTCGTTTCCTTTATGACATTATGAAAGAGAACGACAGTTATAAAGAGAACAACATTTACAAAGAGAACAACAGTTATAAAGAGAACAACATTTACAAAGATAATAATAATGACTGTATATCAATCCAGATTTTAAAATAATTTCGTAAAATCATTTTCTCGGTTCAGCACAAAACAACGAAAGGACACGTATAAAGTAATTATAAATCAACGTGTGAAATATTTCAAATAAAAAAGGACTTCGTTTTTTTTTTCTGAAATGTATTTCCTGTACAGTCAAGATATTTCGGCTATTAACTACCATGATATAAAAACGATAAGTGCATTTGTCTAAAAATATCCTGAATGGTATTTGATAATAATTCTAAACCAGTTAAATTACAATATCCTTGACACTTTTTTAAATGTGGTCATGTTGAACAGATGACAAATGTACGAGGGTAAATCAAAGATGAGAGTCTGCTCGAAAAGAAATGGAATATTTTTTTAAATGAATTATAATTTTTCGCTTTTTGATAAGATACATACAAATTACAATTGTATACTTGATAAGAATACAATTGTAATTCTACACAGAAATTAGTTATTTGTACTTAATGATTTTCCAATCTTGGCACTTTGAATTTTTGTCAAAAATATCTAGCAAGAGAAATGTAGAGTATTTCTTAACAAACTTTAAAGAACAATATTAACATACACTCTACCACCGTTCATAGCGATATTCAACCAAATCTTAGCGGTTTGCAAGGTGTATACCTGCCACAGGGTGCAGGTAGGCCAGTGATCAGTTTATCAATCTCCAGGTGTCTATTTTAAAATCCCTAGTTTTATGGCGGTGATGAGTTTGTACTATGTACAAGGGTATTTATGCTAATTGGTGATGAGTCTACGTGTACCCCTGTATAGCTATCTCCGTCCTTCAGAGCCCACTATGATGACAATAATTTTGGATCAGTGGATATTTCTGATCTATAATTATAAAAAGACGTGCACATCGCTTATATAAATTCTTTTACATTTTTTATACCCTCGTATCTAACCTAGCGCACGCAGTCGAATACAAAATATGTAAAAATTCATTGTCTAAATAGAACGTTATTAATCTCTAACCTTATCTGAAAGATACGTTTATTATTTAAATTCCATACGGGTACCAAAAAGATCGTAAAACGTCCGTAAAGCAATAATCACGTTAACTGGTTAATCTAGATGACGTTCTTTTGAGAAAATAGGAAATAGGAACTCATTTTTTCAATTCTACATAAAAAATATGAAGATATTATTTACATACAAACATGTTTTGTCGAAAAGTGATTCAAAAGTATCAAAAATCCTTAAATGGCCACCACGAACGTGTAACGTAAACGTTCCAACGTAGAGTGACGAGTGACAGTATATCTTTTTACAGACTAAAAAATGACAAAGAAATGTAAAGCAACGAAAATGTTAACTAAAATATTTATCACAAACGTTTTTATAATAAGACCAAACAAATTGTAAAAGCATAAAACAAAAAATTAACTGATCTAAATGAATTAGGTTCCAGAAAATAAGAAAAAATGTAAACGTATTGGCAAAATATATACAACAACTAGACTACTATTATACTTCGAAAAACTAAGAAAATGTCTCAAGTAAAATTAGAATTATGTAGTATGTCAATGAAGTGACATAGATTGTAACGGTTATATTTTGCCTACCACATTGGGTATCACTTATAGGGGGTTGAAACTGGGGACAGAAATTACTGGGCTGGAGATAGGGTAAGCAAACGAACCGAAACGTCTGCGAACGGCCACTCTTGGTTTGGTTGGAGAGCTGGGTCGTAAGTAAGTGAATAAAAAAGGACTAGAAGGGGTACCTACAAAGAAATGAATAAAAAAAATTCTTACATAGATTTTCTGGGCAATTGGACTGGTTGCTTCGCGGGTGACGTCATGCGCGTCGGAGTACACATTTCTATTTCTTGAGTAGAATACCGGTATTTGTGTATCGTGATCCAAACACACTTTTTTCTTTTATTTCTTTATTATTTTTGTAAGTACGAATGTACTTACAAAATGAATAGTAGAATGTAGCATGTACGAATTTATTACGAACACGTCCAGAAGGCCTTGTTAAAGGTTAAACGAGCTGGAATAAGGGGTAGATTAAAGGTAGCCACAAAAACTTAACAAAAAATTCAAGGGTTAAAAAAATTATTTTTCGTTTTCCTTGTATACAATCTTTACTTTAGCAAGTATATTTCAATCAGATGGTGGAAACGGCAACTAATGAATTTGTTTTACTAATTTTGCGGTAGTCTAGGCGGGATCTGTTTTGGATTGGACATTTTCCATAGGAAGCTATTTTTTTGCTGGAATCCCTTCAGGATGTGCCCAATATCGATAATCACGATATGCGCCAGTCGCAAACATTGTGCTAAATTTTTTATTTAACAAAATCTGAAAACAATTGAAAATTTCTCATTTTTGTGCTCCTATTTTCGTTTATAATTCAGAAAATATTGATCCTAGAGAAAAAATTATAAAAAGTTAAAAGTTTGGTTATTCAATTTTACACAATATTTCGTTAGCTATAAATTAAAAATTTAATGTTTATTGTTGAAAAAATAGCAATAATTGGAAAAAAAAAGTACAAAAAATGAAGTTAATCCTTTAAATGTTTTCGACTTTCTAAACTTGACTTACAAGCTTCATATTACGCCTAGAAAAACCTTTTAATATGTTTAAAACGTGTGCTAAATTTTGTTAAGATCGGTCGGATAGGTATTGCATAATAATTTTGCAATCCAGCCTACTGGAAAAAATCGCAAATTTTCAAATTTAGAATAAGCCCTAAATAAGGCCCTCAGATAGTTGCAAATTTTTTTACACCTAAAAGAAGGCTCAAACTTTCAAACGCTTTTCGTAAAATTCAAATCGGTTCACTAGGAGAGCCTAGAAAATTTTTTAAAGTTTTAAACATTTTTTATATATTTTAGGCTTATAAACAAATTGAATAACTTTACGAGCTTTAAACATATCAATTTCAAAATTTATACACTTAAAGAACATTAAAAGAAGCTTCTTCAAAAAAAAAATACATTCGGCTTTCTGGTTGCCGAGATATTGAAGGTCAAAGTTGGCATATATTTGCCGTGTAACCATAAGTGATAGAGGGCTCGTTTCTAAACAAATACCCTCGTCTTGTCAAGTACTTTTTATATGAAAAGTTTTACGTAATCCGCTTTATGGCAACTTCCATAAAAAAGACAAATAAAAAACCGTTTTAGCGTAAAATGTCGCTCGGAATGCATGAGAGGTGGTGGTGGGGGACATTCACTCGAAATGTGAATCGGTGAGTTCAAAATCATAGCGCGCGCTAAAAATTGCATTATTTCGGCTTCTTGTTAACCAATTTTGCTCTTTTTTTGTAATCGATGTCTCGGACGACAAGGATTTCAAATATCGTATTTTCAAGTACCATTTTTAATTGCAAAATTGGAAAATTTGCAATAAACAATTGTATGTTAAACAAGTAATTGCATTTTTTCTTCATGCATTTTTTTTTAGCTTGCAATTTATACATTGAAGTACATTGTCACTTTTAGTAAACAAATATGTATTTATAAATTGTTAATAAATAATCTAAATTGTTAAAACAAAGGCGAACGAAAACATTTAAAGGATTAACTTCATTTTTTGTACTTTTTTTCCAATTATTGCTATTTTTTCAACAATAAACATAAAATTTTCAATTTCTAGCTAACGAAATATTGTGTAAAATTTAATAACGAAACTTTTAACTTCTTATAATTTTTTCTCTAGGATCAATATTTTCCAAATTATAAACGAAAATAGGAGCAAAAAAATGAGAAATTTTCAATTGTTTTCAGATTTTGCTAAATAAAAAATTTAGCACAGGGTTTGCGACTGGCGCATATCGTAATTATCGATATTGGGCACATCCTAAAGGGATTCCAGCAAAAAAATAGCTTCCTATGGAAAATGTCCAATCGAAAACAGATCCCGCCTAGACTATTACTAATTTTGCGATATATTCATGTCAATACACGTCGCAATGAAACAGTGTCAGCAGATCAATTTATTATTAATGTAAAGTAGAACAAAACGCACAAAGAAACGTAAAATCAATAAAGGAACCGTAAATAAAGGTCACTGACTTGCAAAAGATCGTGTTACAACGAATAGATTTCGCGTTTGATAAACACGATAGGGTAGTTACACCCGTCAATCTTAAAGCCATTAGTTCCTGATCCGTTGAATAATGGAAAATAAACGTATTATAATTGTGACATGTCAATACAGAAGTTATATAAGCCTTGACAGCACATTTTTTATATTCTCGAACGAATCAATGATTAGTTTGTTTTAATTTTCGAGTACGTTTTGTGCTAAGACTGCCTGAAAAAAACGCAGTTATTCATCCAAATTACTTATTCCCTCAGACAGCCAAGTTGCACTAAATATGTAACAATAAAACACTGAAAACTTTGTTTTCAAAACTTCCACAAAATTTATTTTAAATTCTTATCACTACAGCTGTTTCGGCTAATTGCTATTCTCAAGTGATCTGTTTCTGGCATGGGTTTACACTTTATAGTCTCTAATGAAATAGGTTGAGGAGGAGAGAACTGTTTGTCTCAAGCTGGTCATTCAGAATTATATCTGTGTTTTTTAATTTGTTGATTTCCATAGATTCTAACAAAGATAGCTTAAGGTCTTTATTTTGAATGTGTAGAATTTTAAATTCGTCATTAAAAGAATGATTATGATCTAGAAGGTGAAATGCGTATGTAGAATCTATTTTTCTATTATTGAAAGCCCTTTTATGTTCTGCTATTCGTTTATTAAAATTTCTACCTGTTTGACCAATGTAAGTTTTTGGGCAGTCACCACATTTAAGTTTGTACACACCACTGTGTAAGTGTTTTTTATGTTGGCTCTTGTTGTTTTTAATATATTTGCCTAGGTTGTTATTTGTTCTGAAAGCTGGTGTTATTCCTTTCTTTTTTATGTGTTTGGCTATTTTTGTTGATATTTTGCCTGTATATGTAATCGAGCAGACGGTACTGGGTTTTTTCTCTGGTGGTGGAAATACTAAGTTCAGGGCTTTCTTGTGTAGTTTTTGATTTAACATTTTATTAATTGTTTGTTCGTTGTATCCATTGTTTACTGCTATTTGCTTAATGATATTTAATTCTGTCTCAAAATTGTATTTTGACATAGGAATTGCTGTTAATCTATGTAACATACTATGATAGGCTGCCAGTTTATGTTGTGTGGGATGGGATGATGAATTGTGAATAGTCGTGTCAGTATGGGTAGGTTTATGAAATATGGAGAAGTCATGTTTGTTTTTAAGTCTGGTAATTTTTAAATCTAAAAAATTTATGGATTGATTTTGTTCTGTTTCTATTGTAAATTCAATATGACTATGAAGAGAATTAATATACGATAAAAATTGGTCGAGTTGCCTGTTAGTTCCTGTGAAACATACCAGTACGTCGTCTACGTATCTCCACCAATATAAAAACTGTTTGAATGTGGGATGTTTTGAAATCTTTGTCTCTAGATGATTGTAGACGACGTACTGGTATGTTTCTCAGGAACTAACAGGCAACTCGATCAATTTTTATCGTATATTAATTCTCTTCATAGTCATATTGAATTTACAATAGAAACAGAACAAAATCAATCCATAAATTTTTTAGATTTAAAAATTACCAGACTTAAAAACAAACATGACTTCTCCATATTTCATAAACCTACCCATACTGGCACGACTATTCACAATTCATCATCCCATCCCACACAACATAAACTGGCAGCCTATCATAGTATGTTACATAGATTAACAGCAATTCCTATGTCAAAATACAATTTTGAGACAGAATTAAATATCATTAAGCAAATAGCAGTAAACAATGGATACAACGAACAAACAATTAATAAAATGTTAAATCAAAAACGACACAAGAAAGCCCTGAACTTAGTATTTCCACCACCAGAGAAAAAACCCAGTACCTTCTGCTCGATTACATATACAGGCAAAATATCAACAAAAATAGCCAAACACATAAAAAAGAAAGGAATAACACCAGTTTTCAGAACAAATATCAACCTAGGCAAATATATTAAAAACAACAAGAGCCAACATAAAAAACACTTACACAGTGGTGTGTACAAACTTAAATGTGGCGACTGCCCAAAAACTTACATTGGTAAAACAGGTAGAAATTTTAATAAACGAATAGCAGAACATAAAAGGGCTTTCAATAATAGAAAAACAGATTCTACATACGCACTTCACCTTCTAGATCATAATCATTCTTTTAATGACGAATTTAAAATTCTACACATTCAAAATAAAGGCCTTAAGCTATCTTTGTTAGAATCTATGGAAATCAACAAATTAAAAAACACAGATATAATTCTGAATGACTAGCTTGAGACAAACAGTTCTCCCCTCCTCAACCTATTTCATTAGAGACTATAAAGTGTAAACCCATGCCAGAAACAGATCACTTGAGAAAGGCAATTAGCCGAAACAGCTGTAGTGATAAGAATTTAAAATAAATTTTGTGGAAGTTTTGAAAACAAAGTTTTCAGTGTTTTATTGTTACATAAAATGAATTTCCATCAAGTAACGGTCGAATCCATCAATTATTTGCACTAAATATTCTGATGTATACAGCTTGTAAGTCCATAACAGCTACGAACAGCTTCAAACACTCATTTAACCCCTTATCGCATAGTGGGTCATATATGGCACAATACTTAGTTTTATAGCTAACCGTTAGAGATCGAATCTTATTTTAAAGTATTTATGCATGACATGTCTATATAGAGCACATATTTCGTAAAACCGGTAATAAAGCGCCATCTCAATGCAGCAAAATGAACTTTTCATGAAAATTTGCAAGTGGCCGCGGTCTGACAACTGTTCATAAGAATTGTGAAATTTGATATTCAATTATCGAAGTTTCTACTGAATATTGTTGTAAAAAAAATAGCGACATCAAGAATAGACCTTCAAGAAAGAATTTCTATAAGTATTTTCACGTATTTCTTTATATTTTGGTATTTTTTGATAAAAAATATGCTTGTGCCATATATGCCACAATATGCACTGTCATGCAAAACTCTATTTTCATATATGTGTTCTGAACAAGGTACAATATGCGTTCTGAACTAGGTACTATTTTTTTATTTTAGATAATGGATACAAAAAAGTTTTATGGTGAAACTCTTAGTAGTAGTGGACATACCAGATGGTAGTGAAGACGAAGGGCTATCAGATGATGATATTTCCCCTATTATATTAGCCCCAGAGTCAGACTATAAAGATGATATCTTCTTCTTATAGTGCCCTATCCAATTAGTGGATGTTGGCGACAATTCTGGCATACTCCTCTCGGTCTTGTGTGGCTCTAAAGAGTGCATGGGCATCGAGGTTTGTCCAATCCCTTATGTTTTTAAGCCATGTGTATTTCTTTCTTCCGATGCCCCGTTTTCCTTCTATTCCTCCATAATACTTCGACATTTGTTGTGTGATCTGTCCAGGGAATTTTAAGTAGTCTTTTAAATATCCACATTTCAAAGGCCTCCAATCGGTTCATCACATTGGCCTTTATGGTCCAAGTTTCTACACCATATAGCAGTATGGAGTAAATGTAATATTTTAAAAAGCGGTATCGAAGCGTTAAGTTAAGGCTGCTGTGGCTTAGCAAGATTCTCATATTAGTAAATGCTGTTCTGGCTTGCTCAATCCTGTTACGTATCTCTATGCCTGGATCTAGATCTTCAGTTATCCAACTACCGAGATATCTGAACTTGGGTACCTTTTGGATGTTCTTATTGTTTACTCTTATATTTAATTGCATATTTTGTGTTCTGCTAACCACCATTACCTTCGTCTTGTCTATATTAATCTTCAAGCCCAGTCGTTCTCCTTCAGTGTTTATTTAATCTATTAGTCGTTGTAGCGCTTCTTGGCTATCAGCTATTATGTCTGTATCATCGGCATAGCGAAGATTACTAATAGTCTGCCCGTTGATTTTGATTCCATCTTCAGTGTCACATAAGGCTCTGTCGAAAATCTTTTCAGAGTAAAGATTAAAAAGGAGGGGTGACAGAACACAACCCTGTCGTACACCTTTTTCGATTGAAAAATATGGTGTAGATTCCGGTCCTACTCTCAAGATGCCACTTGATTCATATAAAGGTTCTTTATGATTTTAAGGTCATTCTCATCTATCGAACGTTCCAATCTTACTAATTCTGAATGATTAACACAATCGAACGCTTTCTAGTAATCTATAAAGCATAGGAAGACATATTTTTGCTGATCTCTGCATTTCTGAAGTAGGACAGCTAAGCCATAAAGTGCTTCTTCTTATTGTAGTTCCTTCTCCTATCGGAGGTGGGCTATCATCACAGCTATCCGTACCTTATTGGCGGCTGCTCTAAAAAGATCTACTGAGCTGCAACTATACCACTCTCTTAGGTTTCTCAGCCAGGAAATTCTTCGTCTTCCTATGGACTTTTTACCCTTGATTTTACCTGGCATTATGAGCCTTAATATCTCATATTTCGCACCGCTGGTAATGTGGCCTAAATATTCCAGCTTTCTTGTTTTGATGTGCTTTATGACCTCGCAATCCTTTTGTAGCCTTCTTAACACTTCTGCGTTTGTAACTCGTTGGGTCCATGGTATTTTCAAAATCCTTCTATAGCACCACATCTCAAATGATGATAAAGTGCTTCTCTTGCCAAATCCTTGTCTGAAACCGAACTGTGTGGGGCTAATGTCTCTTTCACATCTGTTGTATATTCTTGTGTGAATTATCTTTAAGAACAGTTTTAGGACCTGGCTCAATAAACTGATCATTTGGAATTGGTCGCAACTATTAGCGTTTGGCTTTTTTGGGATTGGTATATTGAGGTTGATTGAAGTCAATCCTGTGGTATTTGACCGGATCCATAAATTTCATTAAAAAGATCTACCATGGCGTTTATATTGTCTTCACTCAACATTGTTAGAACCTCTATGTATATGCCGTTTTTAAAACTTTCACATTGAATAATTATTATAGTTAGAAAGTAATAAACGTCATTTTGACGTGACAACGTCTTAAATTAGGTTGTGGCTCGGAGTCATTCATGAAAAAGTGTAACGCCCGCTCACGTCTGTTACGACGAGTCACCGAACGAGAGAGAGGCCCGCCGGACCGGCGAATACCTTGCGTCTCTCTCCCACTCAAACATGATCGGTCCGCTGCGCGCGCAGCACTAGAGAATTAGGCGCGTTGAATCGGTGCGTGCTTCCGTGCTTGTGTCTCTGTCTGTCTCGAGCGTTCTTGGCGTTCAAGACACATTACAGCAGAAACACTTCCTTTCATTTCATATTTCTCCTATCATCGTCCTATCCTCAACAAAATCACTCAAATAGAAATTAGTTAAGTTTAAGTTTACATGTACAATGTTTTAGTAAACAAAATATATTTCTATAGTTAAAATTTGTGCAATTCTTATTTTCATTCAATTCCTTGTTCCTATTGTGCAATTTAATAATATTCATATCAATAAATATTCTACCGAGAAAAAGACGTTGTCACGTAAAATCTTCGCCCGTAAAACCGACTTTACAGGCAACCGATTTTTTTTTTATTAATTTTACTTGTTGAATCTTGTTTTAATAATAGTGTGTCATATATAACACACAAAACAAAAATAATAAGATACAAAAAACTAACCAAGTATAATTTTTTTTATTATATATTTTTACCGTAATCTTGAAGTCAATTTTGTAATCATAGATTTTTTTTATAAAAAATAAAAAAAATCATGCAGTAAGGTGTTAAGCAACTTGGGAAAGACAAGATAAAAACAAAAAGTAGAAATCCGAAGATTTCTAGGTGTTCGAAACGAAAATTCAGATTTTTGCCTAATTTTTAGACGGAAATAGATTTGATTTGACGTTTACGGCTTTTACCCAGTCGCTCTAATGAGTCCTGCTAGGACGAAATGGATATAAGCGAATTGTAGAAGCACTATACGCGAAATCAAATCTTAACTGTCTTTTCTACAACAAGATAACTTTGCTATGAGTGCCAGGGCATAAAGGAATCACTGGCCACAATTAAAATATTTTGGACATGTCATGGAGAGACTGATCAGTTAAGGTAAGATAGAAAACCGGAGACCACGTCCAACAAGATGGATTGACCAGATCACAGGAAGTTGCAAAAGCAACCTATGCACGATGTAATGACCAGAGGCATAAGTCTATGGAGACGGACCATATACTCCTTACCTTAGTGTCTTATATTACAAAGCCCAAAAAATGTGCGGTTTTGCTTTTCACTATGCATCAGGAACACGAAAAAAATTATAAATTATAAAAGAAGCGTTGATGGCCTGGATAAACTAGTGCGGAAACATTCGCAATATATTTGCCTGTGATGCTCTAGTTGTAGGACAAATAAAATATCCAGGATAAGAAGGTCTCTATGAAGACTACGAAATTATTTTTTGAGCGCCAAGTGAAACAACTCGTGGCAGAAAATATAGAGCTATGAGCAACACAAATCGAAGGCGATGGAATGGAACGTTGTCAAGATGATTGAAACATGTGGAAAGAATTTTACAAAAAGTAGTTAGTAGCAACTGCCAGTAGTTCAAAAAGGAGCAGTTTCTGTGTAGGAAATGGTAATGAGTATACCAACATGTGTAACATGTGTTCTAGATGTATTTGCAAAGACCATGGACAAAAAATCACAAAGTAAACATGCAAGATATTACGTAAAACCATCTAATACATATAATAGAATAATTATTACAGAATAATTTTTTATTCCCAAAGAGCCTAAGGGAGAGCATGATCCAATTAAGTATATCCCTGGTGATTTCAGACGGTTAATTATAAATATTTACTCTGTTACACATTTCTACTGAAACGGATGCGGACTATGGTTACCAATTTATCAATACTTAAAGGAGTAACTTACGTTTTTTGTCCTATATTTAGTAGTTTCTTCATCTGATGATGTCTGAAACAAAAAAAATAAAAAATTTGGTCATATTACTTCACTCAGTAAATGTCGGACTTAACTAATACTGATTTTAAAAGAGCAATTATTTACAACTAAAATATAATAGAGATCCCGAGTAAGCCATACAGATATGGCGACTGTGAGCAATACAGATAGAGTGAAGTCCTACAAATTATGGCCAGCCTTTTTCCATTTTCAGCTCAAAACCAGTAGCAATACATGATACTGTAAATTATTTTAAAAACTCCTAATTATAATGAAGCGGTCACTGTATCTCATTGTTTATCTGCGTTAAAAGCATTGCAATTTACAAAAACTACTTGTTTAAGTCGTTCTGGAAGACTTCTCACGAGGAATTAGAACATCCCCAATATATGGCCTACCCGATATTCGTCTACGTCCCATTGTCAGTACATACAACTGCCCTACACAACCATTGCCCAAAACTCTACAACATCTTGTCGAAAATGCTTCATCCTTCATCAAAAATTCTTTTCATTTTATTGAACTTCTTAAACATCTTCTATCTAACTTCTATCTCACCATCAGACATGCTATTAAGTTTCGATATCGTTTCACTCTTTGCAAACATTCCTATAGACGAAACTCATAAACAATCTTAAAACTAAACACAGTAGCCAGCAAGATCACTTATCTATCATTAAACATTATATGTCTAACACTTATTTCATTTTCCAAAATCAATTCTACAGACAAATAAATGGTGTCCCAACGGGCTACCCACTACTTCCAGTAATTGCCAATATCTTTATGGAAGACTTCGAGACCCGAGCACTATCCACATCATTGCTCAAACCCACATGTTGGCTACGATATGTTGATAATGCATTCGTCATTTGGCCTTACGGCAAAAATGCTTTGGTGTCTTTTCAAACCCATCTAAATGATACATCCTAGTATCCAGTTCACGATGGAGGTGGAAACTGATTCATTCCTACCGCTTCTCGACGTTATCATAAGAAAAAATCAATCCCAAGGTTTTCATCACCCTGTTTATCGAAAAACTACCCATACTAATCGTTACTTTCATGCCAAATCTCATCAACGACCTTCACAAATTAATTCAGTCATTAATATCCTTGTATCCAGATCAATACGCCTTTGCGATGATGCAAGTAAACCCGCTGAGCTCTCTAGTTTACATAGCCCAATAGTTCCAATAAGCCCTCATCCAAAATGGTTATCGCGAAAATCACATCAATAAAAGCATCCACAGACATCAATGTCTCACTCAATCTCAACCCAAAGACTCAGACCCTCATCATACTAAAGCTTTTCTTCCTTATATCAAAGGTGCCATTGAGACAAATTTTTTAAATCAATGGGAATAAAGACAATATTTACCCCCAACAAAAACTTTCATCTCTTGTCCGACCAATCAAAGACAACATTCCAAATTAACAACACGGAATTTGTGTAATTCCTTGTGCAGACTGCCGCGATCTTATATTGGCCAAACAAATCGCAGAATCCAAAAAAGGATTTATGAACATTCCATTTCTTTTCGCAATTCCGATTTAATTTCAGCTCTAGGTCAACACTAGCTTCATACAGGTCACAAAATTGATTTTGAAAACTCCAGAACCATAGCCCCCATCCGCTTCTATAAACAAAGAATTTTTCGGGAAACCATAGAAATTGAAAAAAGGCCAAATTGTCTCAATAAAAGAAATGACGGCATCCGGTTACCTTCGACATGGAGACCTCTCATAAAGAAAATATCCTCCACCCAAATCACGCCACCATTGACGGTAAAAATAAACCGTCCGTTGTTCCCAGTAGCAGTAATGCATTGATTAGTGATAAGTGTAGTAGTGTCTGGGGACTCGGGAGACTCAGACGAGAATCCACTTCTCCAGTGTAAGCTGCAAAAAGCGCCACCTTGCTCAAAGCTCTTGCTGACATTTATAAATCTTTTACACATTTCGTACAGCTCAAAAAGACAGAAAACGACAGTCGTTTTCGTTTAAGGCCACCAAAATAGGTGACGCTTTTTGTAGCTTACACTGGAGAAGTGGAAATAGCAGCACACATTCGCTGGCGTTCGGTGTATGAGTTTGTATCTACCCGACTGTCAGACGTGTAGGGCGTACAGAAATAATGCTATAACATCTATTGATACCAATTCACACTCGGAAATTTGAAGAATTGTGTTCGCCGTTTATTTATATATATATATATATATATATATATATATATATATATATATATATATATATATATATATATATATATATATATATATATATATATATATAAATACTTTTTTCTTTTTGGGTGTGGTAGTCAATAAAAAATAGAGCTTTGCTAAGGCGTACTATTTATTCTGAATCCAAGCTTTCGGTGGTTTTTTGCCACCTTTATCAAGGTCTACAAAGAAAATTACTATGTTGTAACAATTTGAATGGTGCCAAAAAAAGGCTGTAAAAAACTATAAAAAACTTACCCGAATGTAAGATTCGTGGCATAAACAACAACGTTAAATAACATGATAAAACTGAGGTTGCAACTAAACTTAAAAATGTTACTGTTAAAAAAACACTTTAAAAATTACTAAATACGTTAAAAGTTAAAAACAAAATGACGGACGACATTTTAAAACAGTCGTCGTTGCAGGCTTGATTTCAGTCACATTTCACGAGCAGAAAGAGAAAGTGAGTGGACAATTATTGTTTAAATAGTTTGGAGAAAATACAAAAAACAACTTTGAAAATAACGTCTCACAGAATACTGTTAGTGAATTTTGAGTACTACCAACTGTATTACCAACTTGAAATTAAGCGGGAAATTAAAAATGTAATTTATAACATAAGCAATCGAAAGAAAATAGTATTTAGTAAGTAGGTTCAGAAAAAACAACTCAAAACAAAACAAAACTGAATTAGTAATTGCAGTTTGATCACAAATATTCAATTAATAATGAAATTTCAAAAAAAGGAAAGAAACAAAGAAAAACTCTGAGATGCAAAATAGCTTAGTCAAAAGTCAATATAAAATTGTAAATTTTGCTAAGATTCTGGATCTCAGATCTCTTATTAAGATTGTTATTATCACTCTTGCTGATATGTACCATCTCTAAGAAAGTTATCTTGAATTTATTTTTCTCTCTGGCTAATATTTTTACATTGTTGAAATCTATCTTATGGTCTAGATCGATAGTATGCTCTGCCAAAGCACAAGTAGGTTTGTTTAATCTACAATCACTCTTATGAGAAATAATACGGCTAGACAGATTCCTTCCAGTTTCACCAATGTACGTGGATGGACATTCAGTACATTGAATGCAATAAACAACATCTGTAGTCTCTAGAGTGGTTAGGGGTTGTTTTATTTTGCTATACAGCTGACGTATGGTTTTGATGTTCTTGTTAGCTATTTTGATATTCTTAAAGTCTTTAAAAATCTTAGTGAGTTCAACGGTTAGTTTCGGAATATATGGAAGGGCATAAAAATACACACTTGTTGGAGCAGAAATATTTTGTGCTGAGGGCACTGATTGTGACATAGTAAGTATGTTGTTTCTATTAACAAAGGGGACATTAAAAATTAATTTATTGATCAGTCTTAGAGGATATGAATTTTCAACAAAAATATTGCGTAAGAGGTTGAGATCATGTTGGAGATAATCCGGATGAGCCAACCTTTTGACACGTTCTTTCATCGCTAGGACTAAATTAGTTTTCATCCTAGGAGGATGGTAGGAGTGGTAGCTTATGAATCTATTGCTACATATGGGTTTTCTATACCATTGTGTTTTCACAACATTATCCTCACATCTATGCAAACTCATGTCAAGGAAAGGCAAAGATCCCTCCCGCTCCTCCTCGCATGTGAATTGCAAGTGTGGGTTTTGTTGGTTGAACACATTTAACGTAGAATGTATGGAGTCTGCAGGTAGTGCCAAGATTAAGTCATCCACATATCTCTTTATGAACGGTATTTCAAAATTGATTTGTTGCAAACAATCTTCAATCAAATCATCTAAGACATAATTGCACAGTATTGGTGAAATACTAGAACCCATTGGAGTGCCAAAGACTTGTTTGTAGTAAGTCATTAAAAATAAAAACATTAGAGTCAAAAACAAAAGAAATGAGTTTTTTGATATTAGCTAAGTTAAGGGTTGTGTGTATTGATGTCATCCCAGTGTTTCTCAACGCTAACCAATATTGTATGTAATGGTAAATTAGTGAACAGAGACACTACATCAAAACTAACGAGCTTATAGTTCGTAGGTAATTTAAAGTTATTAATAAAAGAACTGAAACTGAAAGAGTCCTGAATGCAAAACTCATTGTTATTACTGTACGTTTCTGTGAGAATATTAGTTAAAAAACTTGCTATGGGGCCATTAGGTGTACCTATTGAGGACACTATTGGTCTCATAGATAGCCTTTTTTTGGCACCATTCAAATTATTACAACATAGTAATTTTCTTTGTAGACCTTGATAAAGGTGGCAAAAAACCACCGAAAGCTTGGATTCAGAATAAATAGTACGCCTTAGCAAAGCTCTATTTTTTATTGACTACGACACCCAAAAAGAAAAAAGTATTTACATATATTTTTTCCAAACTAGTCAAAAAACTTTGGACTACTTTTTCTTACTTTATATATATATATATATATATATATATATATATATATATATATATATATATATATATATATATATATATATATTATATATATATATATATTATATATATATATATTATATATATATATATACCTAAATTTTGGACGTAAAACCTCATATATAACCTAAAACAATTATTGTTAGATAATACAGTGAATGTCTTAATAAATTCTCATTTCTGGTGTTTATTGATAATTTATTTCCTTTTATCAAAATTGATAGTTTCAAGCAATAACTTCCTTCGAATTCTTATTAAAACGATTTTGTAGACTGCATTTATTCTATTACATACACATTATACAAATTTATATGATTTCCAGTAATGATCTACTTCGATATAATAACAAAATTAATAACGAATAATGGGAGTAAATTGTAATTTTTCCACTTAATTTCGTCGTATGATGAACGAGCATTTCCTGATGTATGGTCTAAGTAGTAAACATAAATACTGGAAAAATACTGAAACGAAATTCTTGAAATAGTTAACCATGTACTTACAATTCATTGGTTGCTATCGTTGAGAAAGAAATATGCACCCACTTAGTTACTGGGCGATTGGAAACCCATTGGCAATGATCAGGGCACTTCATATCGAGAAATATTATATTAACATTATAATACAATCAGAAACAAAAGACAGCTCTCGAAATGGAGAAGCAATCGTAATAAATAAAAATCTGTCAGATGCGATCAATGAGTATAGAACAATCAGTGACAGAATCACCATGGTTAAGCTTGCATGAATGATGAAAACATAAGGTCATGCTATGCTTTCGCCGAGTCGACAGCCGATTCGGCCGCAGAAGCGGTACCTCCTGAATGAATCTTGTATTGGATCAATTATAAAACATATCGTGTGTCGTTGATGAAGTAGCCAAGGCGTCCGCCGAGCGTACCCTGGCAAGAACCATGTGCCGATAGCGGTTTTATGTAGTCGAAATGTCAGGACTTGTTTACTGTACAAAAAGGGTGTACATATGCGAAATTTTGAATATAATTTCAGTGTATGAGGACTGTATTACATAGGGCTAGTTCAAATAAATTAGGATATGTGGTAAAAGGTTATACAGATTAGAGCAAATTAAGTTTATACAAAGTCTTACCAATTCTTCTGCTGCATACACAGTCGCGGTTGTCCTTCATACGGGGAATCTGTCCGGGTACCGGTTTCTGAACAAGTGTCTCTCGGTACTAACACTGAGATCACGAGATAGAGCACATTTGCGTCTGTACACGATTTAAAACAGTATTTGCGGAATTTTTCGCGTAACTATAAGCGGGAGAGAGAGAATTAGTTAGCGGCAGTCAACATTAGTTTGTAACAGAGAGGACACCCCTGTTACCAACGACAGTCAACAGGGAAGAGAGAGCGTCTGTTCTCAGCGCTAGACAACAGGCAAGAGAGGGCGACTGTCCCTAACGATAGGTAAAGGGCAAGAGCGCGTCTTCTTGTTTGCTATTTTAAAACTGTCTTTATTTCTAAAGGAGGGTAGGTTGAAATGGAATAGGAAGGGTTATCGAGGGTTGGACTAAGGTAATGATTGTAAAATTGTGGCAGAAGGATAGTTAGTAATACAGCGGAAAAATGACATGATTTTTCGCATGTGAAAATATTGAATATTTACTTATGTAGCAAAACACACGTAAAGACTTTTCGTCGTGATTTTGTAGTTTTGAGCGTGTCAACGTTGCCAACAGATAAGTACAATGGAGAATGTGGACATTGAAAAATCCATTAATGATATTCACTTAAGACCAGCTACTTGGGATATGCGTCCAGATGACTATTCTAACAAATTAAAAAAAAATCTTTGAAATTTATTTAATAATAACAAAATCATCAGCAGTGATTATATGATTTGATAAAGTTTATATTTGTGCGTTTTGCTATTCTAACGGAATAATATCAACAAAATAGGTGGTAAATTTTTCTCTACGGTTAAAAGCTCTTGAATTTCCCCTCCTTAACGAATCAGCGCCTAAATGTCTTAAGCCACTTGCTGATGTACGAATACAGTACGTTAAGTTTTAAATTAGATATACGCACTATAAATGGCAACACTGCGCGCCGTCGACTTTCCACGAACCTCCGTTGACCCGTCGCCAATAATTTGTCATTATACCGTGGTTGTTTAAAGCAATAACAGCGTAGATTTTTATATATTTTTGTAAACACGAATTTTGAGAAATATGATCGAGGAAGAATATAAGCACAATGAAGAGGAAGAACAAAGCGGGTTCCGTGCAGGAAGATCGTGCACCGATAACGTATTTTGTCTTAAACAAATAATAGAAAAAAGATCGGCTAAGAATCTAGAAACTCATATTACTTTTGTAGACCTGCAAAAAGCATATGACAACATCCCCTTAACAAAACTGTGGACAACGTTGAAAAGATCTAACATCAACCACACATTGATAAATGCTGTACAAGAACTATATAGAGACTCAAAGGCACAGATAAAAACAGGAAAATATGTAACGGAAGAATTCCTGGTTACAAAAGGCTTGCGACAGGGATGCTGTATCTCACCAACCTTATTCAAGATATATGTTGCAGCGGCATTGGAAAGATGGAAAAGAAAGGTGCATAGGATGGGTATAGAGCTTAGCAATGAATGTATATATACACTACAGTTTGCTGATGACCAGGTAGTGCTAGCGACCGACAGGGAAGACATGCAGTACATGCTTAGAAAACTGATAGAAGAATATAACGACTGGGGAATGAATGTCAATACAACAAAAACCAAATATCTTTGTATTGGAAACGAGTCAGATAACATAGACCTCGAAAACGGACAACATATTTCCTGCTGTCAGAGCTATGACTACTTGGGTGTTGCCTTTGACAATACAGGAACTGATACACGGCAAATAGAAAAACGAATCACTCAAGCAAAGAAAGTATTAGGATGTCTCAATGGTATACTGTGGAGTAAAGAGATAACGAAAGGAACAAAATTTAATATATATGAGACCATGATTAAAACTACTCTTCTTTATGGCGCTGAAACATGGAAAATTAGTGAAAAGAACAAAAAGCGAATAGAAGCAGTAGAGATGGATGCAATGAGAAGATCTTTAGGTATTTCCAGATGAGACCGAATCAGAAATGATGTAATAAAACAACGTATGGGAATAGAAGGAAATATAACTCAAGATATAGAGAAGAAACAATTAAGGTCGTATGGGCATGTTCAACGGATACCAGCAACAAGACTCTCCAAAAAAGTAGTAGAATGGCAACCGATAGGTCGACGGAAAAGAGGAAGATCCAGATTAGAATGGCAACACGGCGTAAACAAGTCCATGAGCGAAAGAAATTTAACAACAAACGACTGCGAAGATAGGAAGAGATGGTGTTTAGGTATCGGACAACGTCGAAAGACGTTCTAAACCGATGTATATATATATGTAAACAACATGTCTGTTTATACGCCCTCAGAAAAGGTTCAAATAAAAAATGGTTTTATGGTGGTAATTCTGGACAACAGTGAGTAGATTTATTTTCTGTGTTTTTTGGGGGTAGACCAATTCCTTGCGTACAGTCAATTCATAATACTGTTAAAAATTTAAAGAGTTATTATTGCCTTAAAAATTACAGAAAATGTCACGTCAAGAAGTGTCACCAGAAAAATTCGAGGAAAGAGAGTACCAGGATACACAAATTTTTGCAACAATCGAGGTAGATTCAACACGTTCATGTAGAAGCATTGCTATAGAAAATGTCACACCGAGAGTGCAGTACGGCTAATATAGGAATGCACAATTGCCGGATTTCACGCCTTGTGCTTGGCGATACAAACAGGTCCAAGTGGTAGTCACAGAACCGTACCCAGATCTCTACGCCGGGCTCTGTTATTTATTATAAAATAATATATTGATAAAATAATTGCCTTCAAGTAGCCAAATAAGAGGCATGAATTTGAATAAAAAGACCTTAAGTTTTATCGAGAATTTTATTATAAAACTGAATACTTTATTAAACTAACAAATGTATTTTAAATTACATTTCTTGATAGCTATAAATATACCGGGTGGAACCTCCGGTAACTTGATTTCCGTGCATCCAGCCCAATATCCAAGAAAAACTTTTTCTTTTGTAAATATGTGAAAAATTATCAGGAACGGGAATATCGAAAAAGCTTTGCACATTTTTTCATCCCGGCGATGTTATTAAAAAAACAAGTTGCGCACTTGAATCACTGCGAAATGTTAACACCTACTATGAAATTTTTTTTTGTGGAAATCTGAAGTGCAGTTTTTGTCCTTGTTAAAACATAATGCAGTCTCGCATTTTTTACACACAACATAAGTTTACCTAGTTCCTTGGCATAGCAACCTGGTAGTTTTCAGCGAAACCTTGTGTTATTCCATATGGGATAATGGTTTTCCTTGCCCACACTTGACCAGATGAGCAGGTATAAGGTTTATAGTGTAAGTTATTTAACATTATATATTATATTTATACTTTATTAAACTAACAAATATATTTTAAATTAAATTTCTTGATAGCTATAAATATACAGGGTGGAACCTCCGGGAACTCG
Source organism: Diabrotica undecimpunctata (assembly GCF_040954645.1). Lineage (NCBI taxonomy): Eukaryota > Metazoa > Arthropoda > Insecta > Coleoptera > Chrysomelidae > Diabrotica > Diabrotica undecimpunctata. The sequence continues at coordinate 27,885,448 of NC_092810.1, forward strand.
ATTTCCGTGCACCCAGCCCAATATCCGAAAAGCCCATACTCTTGGTTATATATTATTGGACCATATTATTGGTTATACAGTGTAAAATAATCGAGGTTACTCACAGATATTCAATTAATTATACTAAAGTCGTCCTCTACATCCGAGATGTCGGATTCGCTTTCGCTACTCTCCCCTGTGTTCGCGTGTATTATCAATTGGTCTACGTCATCTTGCAGGTTGTCCGCAGTCCACATCTCAGTTTCCGTTTTCTCAACAACATGAGTGACATAATTGCGCCAATTTTGCTCTGTGACGCGTGCGAAACCGTCGTCGATCAACTGGCGTACCTCGTCGTTTTTAAAAGTGGTATTATGGGTACCTACATATCGCTTAACTTGGTTCCACACCATTTCTATAGGATTTAATTCGCAGTGATATGGAGGAAGCCTTAAAATATAAACATTATGTTGTGAAGCATACTCATCAAGATGACACTTATCGTATTGATCTTTAAAAGCACGCGCTGCTTCTAATAGCTCGGATTTCAAATAACACTCCTCGAAAAAAATGTCTTTTTCCACTAGCCATTCCTTGATTGCAGCTTTATTCCAGGAATTGTTAGGGAATCTCTCTTTACGGGAGTGGTACGATGCATTGTCCATTACAATGACATTCCTGCGACCATTATTTGGTAAATTTGATATTAATGTCTCCTTAAACCACGACTCAAAATATGCGGCATCCATTTCATCGTGATAGTCCCCATCATTTTTCTTTGGGAGAAAAACACGCTGTGTGCCAGGAAGGAAACCTCCTGAAAAACCTGCATGCAATAAAACATATCGTGGACCTCGTTTAGTAGGTGCTTTTAAGCCAGTACTTAAACCTTTGAGAAAAGCATCACGACTGTTTTGTACGTAGTATCGCACCATTCGTAATTTATAGATTGGCCAACATTAACCCACGATTCGTCCAAATATATGATATTGCAATGGTCTTTTCGCAAACGTCGTATAGTTCTCAAATAATTATGGCGCCAATGAATAATATCCTCTCGCTCCACCATGATGCTTCTTCGGCCACGTTTCTTATAAACAAATCCAATATCTTTCAGAAGTCTGTATAAAGTAGAAAGAGACAACGGCTGTATATTCTCATTACCTTGTATGAAGTTATGTATATGCTTTAATAATGGCGGCAAATTTTTCATGAAAAATTCACAATGAACAATTCTCCGTAGAATACTTCTTACACCCTCGTCATATGTGAATATTCTAGAATTTGATTGACACACTCGTTTTTTTACGTTTTTTTGGCGATTTCAACGTTCCACTCTGTTCTTTTTCTTTTTTGAAATTGTAAATGCTTCTTTCGCTAACACCAGTTATCAACGAAGTACGTCTTACAGCAGCACTTACATTAAGTTGTTCCGTATTTTGTAAAAAACACAACACATTTAACACTACGAGTTTAGCGCAACCGTTAAATAATTCACCGGATTTAAACTTATGGGACTCCATGCTCTCTGTTGAAACTCAGACTAAATTTTGAAGTGTAGTTTCGTTTTCCAAAAGCACTTTCACCCCCTACCCATCCTTAGGATGGGTAGGGGGTGAAATAGGGAAAGCTTGGAGTTTATCAAATACTAATTATGACAAACAAGTTTATGGCCATATTTAGGTGATTATGTTAATGATGGTAATTTGTAGCAGAAGTTTTACAAAAGAAATGAAGACCTATTTATAGAAACAACATAACTGTATTTTTAATATTTTACATACAATAGAAAAAATCTAATTTCTATGAAAGAATTGAAAATTTGAATATTATATATAATATCTATAAATAATATCATTTCCAAGTTTCCAAATTCTTTCCTAGAAATTATGTAGGTTTTTTCTATTTTATGTAAAACATTAAAACTACAGTTGAGTGCACGAGATGCAAAACTCGCTAATCGACAAAAATTGAAAAAAGTAGTTAAGCACGCCATCTTGTTTGTACAATATTTAATTATTATTTTACACAAGTATTTGGAGCAAAACCAGCTTTTTAACATACGAAAATCCGTCCCAAAAATCATGACTTAATGCAAAACTCGCTTTATGCATTGATGCGTGAGATGCAAAACTCTCTATTTGTACGGCGTTCAATCACAGCATCGGATTTTACTCACGTGGTTAGGGAAGGGCATCATGCATGTTGTTTGTTGCCTGGTGTGGTTTGACCGTTTGACTCAGTCGCGTTTTAGCGGTATTCTGAATTGTTTGTTTAACTTGAAGTTTCCCGTTTTTAAAATTATTAAAATGCAAATAGACAGTGAAATTTCTGCAGCCAATGATAGTGTTAGTTTTGCAATACAACCTACTCCAAAGAACATGTGTAGAACGAAAATTACGACGGAAAGTAAAAGACAAAAGCTCAAAAGATTAAGGTAATAAAAACGATATTAATTTGTTAGAATATTTTTTTAAAACTGTGTTATTTTAGGCACACTCCGACACATTTACCGGAGTACCCGACCTGTGGACATAACGGTCAGCCAGGTAAGCCGTACTATTGTGCCACTTTAACAATGAGCGAAATTCAAGATTTTCATAGAAAACTGTATGCTTCTAAGGAAAAATGTAGACAAGATAGTTTTATAATTGCAACTTGTGAAGGCCAGAAGTGCAAAAGATCAAAAGTGGAAAAGAAAAAAATATCCATTTTGTATTATGTAACCACTTCTGCTAAAAAAATCCGTGTTTGTAAGACAGCATTCTTAAAAATCACATCCCTTAGTAGAGATCGGATTGAGAGAGTTATGAAAAATTTTGTTTTAAAAGGGAATATACCACGAGAAACAAGGGGAGGTGATCGCATCCTTAATAAAAACGATGATAAAAAGTTAGCAATAAAACATTTCATTGAATCTCTCCAATGCATAGAGACCCATTACTGTAGAAGTAAAATCAGTACTCGTGTTTATTTACCATGTGAACTTAATTTTACAAAATTATGGAAAATATACGAATCTAAAGTTCGCGATAACCAACTACATGTTAAATTGGCATTTTTTAGGACATACATAAATTCTAATTACAACATCGGATTTGGCACCCCAAAAACTGATTTATGCTCAACCTGCTTAAGATCCAAGGAAAAGTTAAAAAACAAAAATATTTCTAGTTCAGAAAAGCAAATTATTATCACCGAGCAACGGATACATAGACTTAAAGCAAAGGCATTTTTTGCCTTATTAAAGCAGCCGCTAGAAAATACAGCGGTTTTTTCGTTTGATTGTCAGAAAAATTTGCCTTTGCCTAAGCTTCCGGATCAAGCTAGTTATTTTAGTCAACAGATTAACTATTACAACTTTACGGTAATTCATGGATCATCAGCAGCACAGTTGGTTCCAGAAAATGTTTATTCTTAAGTTTGGACGGAGGTGGATTTTCCCAAAAATTCTAATTCGATAGCTTCAGCTGTTTGGGATGTACTGAATAAGTTTAACTTTCCCAATGAAATCGATACAATTCGTTTATTTGCTGATGGATGTGGGGGGCAAAATAAGAATATTATAATGATGACCATGCTTTCTGTTTGGTTGATGACGAAAGCTCCCACAAACATAAAGACCATTAACATAATATTCCCCGTAGTGGGACATTCTTTTATACCACCTGATAGGTTGTTCGGAATGATTGAAAGAGAGGTAAAAAAGAAATCCATTATTTTAAAAACTTCTGACTACGAAGATATTATAGCAAATAAGTCGACAATTAGAAAATTGGGTTTAGATTGGCAGGTGTATGACTGGAAGAATGAAGCACAACTAAACACCAAAGCACCATCCTCATGGCACTTTCAGTTTAATAAGGCTAAAAGGTTTGTGCTTACTAAAGGGAAAACCAATGCACTAATACGAGGTGAGCCCAATTATTGTGTTGACGTCGGTGAAGCCAAGTCTGTTGTTAAGAGAGGAATAAAATTGACACGTATCAATCCTACTCAACTTCCTATTGGCTGCAAACTCAAAGGCGATAAATCGACAATAATTTCTCTTCTCAAAAAACATTATGGAAATGCCTGGGAAAAAAATCCTGATTTGGTTTTCTTTAAAGAAAATCTTGTTAACCCTCGAAGGGTGGAAAACCAGACTTCTGTAAACGATGTTGAAGCTGGCTGCAGTGGTTTAAAACCTTGCGATATTAATTTACCAATTTAATGTAATATGTAAATAACTGTTTAATTTCTTTGTGAATAAAATTTGTTCCAAACTATTGATGTAACATTTTTTGGTGCAAAACTCGCTAAATGCATTCTTTTTTCTTCATTTATTTAAAAAATCTGCACTATTTTTTTAAAATATGTTAAAAACTATTAGAGGTGTATATGTTCTAAAGACACGCTAACATCATTAATTGGTTATTAACAAATATAATGCAAAAAACGTTTTTTGCACTTTTCTCAAATTGACTTTACATGCATTAAGCGAGTTTTGCATCTCGTGCACTCAGTTATTGTATGCTGTTCTTGTAAAGAGGTGTTCAAATGTTACTCTTATGAATATGATTCAATTGTATATCTCATGTTGACGTTTTATATGCAAAATTCATAGTTTTCGTTGTCAATAACTCATCAATGCCTTTTTATTCTACTGTATACGTATACATGATATAAAATATTTTACTCGTACTGCCGGCAGATGCATTTTATCCAAGCCGGTCCTGTGAGACAATGAGCAATCAACAGCTGGAGAAAACCGACAACCCTGCGCGTTTATTCTCCATAAGAAAAGCATTGCCGTATCTTACCCGCACTGCACTCTCAGTGTGACATCTATAGAGAGTTAGATGTTAGCAATGTTACTGTAACGAAAGTACGGAAAAAGCACGGTTACAAGAATTTTAAATATTCAAAAACGCAGCAGCTTTATCCTAACGATTACTTTCTAAGAATGGAGTTTTGTGAAACTCTAATAACAAAGTCTAATGATGAACCAAATTTTTATTAAAAATATTTTATTCACTGATGACTCTTCTGTTTCGTTAGTAGGGAGACACAATCCTTCCATTAGGAGATATTGAGTGCGGGAAAACCAGCACAGAAGTGTTATTTACCCAACTCAACGTCCTCAAAAAGTTAACGTCTGGACTGGCACTTTAGGAGACCACATAATAGGTCCATTTTTATTGAGGTCAACTTGAATAGTAGAGTATACCTCAATTTGTTACAGGATCATGTTCTTCTTGCTATTTTCAATCTTTCTGATGTAAATCTGGAGAATGTTTGGTTTCATCAAGACGGCTGTTCAGTTCACAACGCTCTAATAATTAGGAAGTACTTAAACAATACTTTCCCGAATCGAGTTATCACTGGAACAGGCGATATTAAGTGGCCTGCGCGATCTCCCGATCTTACACCCATGGACTTCTTTTTTTGGGGACATTTAAAAAGCGTCATCTACGATCATCTTGAGGCTAGAGTCCAAAATTTAGATGAATTATAAAATCGAATAAGAAAAGTCTCCAATTCTGTTACAACAGAAACTCTTTCATCTGTCCGCAGAAATTTTTATGACAGATTGGGATACTGTTCGGCCGTAGAAGGTCAAATATTTGAATCATTTCTATAGGACATAAAGCACATATACAAATACAAATACAAGATACGAATGCACCGCCTTATAAAGGTCAGTGTATTTTTCTCTAGTTATTGTTATAAGAAATGAACCGGGCATACGTAATGAAAACAAAAATCGACGGACGGAGGTGTATATCCCATGCATTGTTAAATGTTACTAAATGGTTTTCTGTTTTCTCGTTTTCGGTCTAGGTGTCGGACGGGATCGGAGAATTACGATTAAGTAGATCGGAGAGGCAATGTTGCCGATTTTAGCGCTGTATGTAGTGTGCAATATCTAATCAAAACCTTAACGTACAGTATCATCTTGGTTTCCATCTCTTAATTTGACCACGTTATAAAGTACGCAAAAATGAGTATATGTACATCAACCAGTTGGCGTGTTTGAGGATTGTAATTCATCGTCGGCCCACAGATACATCTATGGATAAGGAGGATTCTCCATCCTATATCCCTATATTCTTATATAAGAAATTAATTATCTAACCTTAAAGTTATAAGAAGATTTTTTCTACTGCAATCCTTTCCCTCGTGGTAATATTTGTTTGTAACACGGATATTTCATAATAGCTAATAATTCTTGAAATGTTTCTCTAAACATTCTGCTACAATTGAAGAATTTTTCAAATGTGTCTTCAATTAGTTCTGTATACAGAGTATCAAAAAATGCCCTATTTTTCCTCTTATTTGTTGTAGTATGGATCCAATATTTGCGATTCTTTCTCTTTTTTTCATTTTATTATATAAACCAACAGTTGCTAGAAAAAACAAATCATCAGCACTCTCATCAGAAGAACTCATATTGCACGGCAACTAAATAACATCACAATATTATGATCTTTAAATCTGCTGCCGACTAGGCGAAAACGGCTTCCTCGTTTTAGCTCTTAGACTCAGACTCATGAGATTATGAACACCTTATCAATCCGCGAAATAACAATCATAAAGGGAGACTTCAAGGCAAAAGTGAGGAAAGAGAACGACGATGAGGACGTGAAAAATGTAATAGCAAAATACAGCATTGGAAACAGGAATAACAGAGGAAAATGTCTCATACAGTTCGTCACAGACAACAGCTTGTTTATCGCTAATACTAGGTTTCAAACTGGTAAATCTGTTTATATAATGAAGAATGTAAACTTCATGATAATGACCTTAAAATAATAAACATTGATAAACCTTACTATGAAATTATGTAGGTCTTAATTAATGTTATAATTAATGATGCAATAATGTTACATCTGCTTGACATATTTTAAAAACTTATCTACATTTAATAACTATGGAATATTTAATAAATCTTTAGATTAAATGGATTTTATGTCACTGAAAATGGGAGAAAAATGCAAATGCAATGCTACAAAAATAAATAACAACTATTTACTTTCTGTTTATTTCAGGCTTCTGATCTTCAGTATTCCTTTTTTCTTAAATTTACAACTGCTGTATTGGTCTGATGGTTTAATTATGAGAGTATGCCCATCTTATTTTATTATTTCTTGTCTACTATAAATATTTCCTGTGTCTATAGAGAAACTTTGTAACCGTTTCAAAAGTTTCAAAAAATTTATTATTATAATTCCGAGTAAATATTCAAAATAATGTTGCTCACGCCATCTCTCCGCCAAGCGCATTTAAATTACCTTAAGGACGCTACTGTAGTTCCTAGTAGCTCCGACTGTCGCCTCAAAATTGGAGCGTTCGTAAACTCCTCGCCCCATTCATCTCCCTCCCTTTTTCTCGTTGACCGTTCAACAGATAATACAAAAATTCTGTTTGAGTGGTCTCTTGACGAGGTAAGCCGAAAAACTCCTTTTCTCTGATATATTTTCAAATAAGTATTTATTTTAGGAACCCTAATAGTTGCTAGAACTACATATGTTTCTGTCAGCCCAAGTAACTAGAGGGTAAAAAAATTATATCATTTCTACAAGCCACACAAACATTTGGATAATTCAGGTTGTACTAATTTTATATTTTTTTATTGAACAGTAAAGATTATCTATGAACTAAATAACAGTGAAGTGATTTATTATTGATCTTTTTAATAACAATAAATATCTACATTCTACCTAATAAACAAATTTATTTTTTTATGTGAACGAATGTCGAAATGGGGATAAAGTAATAATGTTATTTTCATATATTTCTCATTCATAATCTAATGAGAAGATATAAAATATTTGTTTTCTTACGACACGATTTTAATTTTAGTTTCGTATAAGAAATTCTCATGTGTAATTAAATACCATAAACACAGACTGTTTATTTGTTTTCTGGGATGACGTAACTTTTTACCGTAGAATATTTTAATAACTTTTTGTTCGTTACAAAATAAAAAAGAATAGTTTTGTTTTAAATTTTTCATTTTATTTCTTTGCCTGAGCTCGTTTCCTTAGGAGGATAAACTATTAAGGAATGGCGCCCATTTCATTTTAATTTTAAAAATAATACAAACAGCTTTTATATGATCTTTGAAAGAACCGCACCCAAACTCTCCGATACGAGCAGAAAGGCCTAGATTTTTTGTATATTTAAGTAAATAGTTTGCTCAGATTACCACTTGTGAAATATTTTCCCACTTGTCATCTCTAATTTAGTTTTAGACTATGGTCGGTGATTGATTCATCTACTGGCAATTGTAAGTTTTGTTTTGTAGTGTGTTTATAATTCCATCTTTGAATGGACATATTTTTTGACAAACAGTTGTTTAACTGCTAACCGTTATCTTCGTGTTCTAAGACATTGTGCTATTAGCTACTAAATGACGCATAATATATTTATTCTGACCTCTAAATTGACATTTAGTTATTTAAATATGGCTAAAACCACGTTAAGGGAGAGATATGAAATATTTTTAAGGGTTTTTATTTTTAGGGTACTCCTAGTAAACCATTTAATTATCAAGCACAAGTTGTATTAAATGTATTAGATTATTTCGAATTAGAAAAATTGAATGAAGGGCCTTTGGAGCCATTTAATCTGTTTAACAGGTAACATATTGAAATGTATGTTCATTTATAAAAATATATATCATTGAACAAAAAGTAGCTGCCGCATTAAAAATATCACGGCGGACAGTATGTACAATTATAAAAAGGAAAGAAAATAATCATATTTTTTCAAAGCCAGGCAAAGCTAGACCTTGTCCGAAAAAAACTACAACGGATCTGGTTCTTCGAAAAGATTTGTTACTGTCGCAATCTTAAGTAGTTGATTATCATGGAAAAATGAACAATAAAGTAATGCCCAATTTAGAAGAGCCATCATTAATAATTGTGATGGATAATGCTTCATATCACAGTGTACTTTTAGAAAAGCAACCTTTCACTGTTTCAAGTAAGAAATTATTAACTAGTTGGATAACAAACAAGATCACAACTCACAAAACCCGAATTAATACACATTTCAAAAATGAACAGAAACTTGAATGTGTATACAATTGATGAGCTACTAAGACAACATGGCCATGAAGTGTTATACTACCTCCTTATCACTGCAAATTCAAAGCTATTGAATTCACAATATGCAAAGATCCAGCGGATCTACTATACCAGACTATAAACTAGGAGACTAGTTACCCATGGAGGTTATGGTTAGTTCTTGTGTGAGAGACTATAGTTTTTTTGTTGAACTTTTGCAATTAGATATGCTGTTTTTATTACCTCTTGCCTATATTTTTGTGTCCTAATATTATTATCTTCATGTTGCAGCATAATTGTAATTTATTTCCCCATTGATAATCATATATTTTACCATCATCAAACAATATTCTGACCAGTTATTCGTTTGATATTTCCATTTTAGATTTATTATCTGACATTTAATGTCCTTTTTATTTTGATCATCCTTTTCGTTTCGTGTAATCACTTGTTTTATGTATTTCTATTTCTAAGAGTTTCATAGTTTTTGCATCTTTTTAGTTTCTTATTTAATATTCTCTCATTCTTATTATCTAAGTATATATTAAGTCAAAAGATGCCATACTTATATGAAAACAAAAAATGGCTCTTCTACTTTTCTTTTCATTTTCAGAGTTTAGACTAGAAGAGTATGTTCTGTTTTCAAAATTAACTTTTTCTGGGTCTTCCTATGTTTTATTGACCTTTATGATTTTGTAGAATAAAGCTACTCTAGGTATTCTTTCATGTACCATTCTGTATAAATCTTATTTCCGGTTCTCTCAAGAATTTTTTGCATCTTCAACATCAAGTTCATTTCTTATTTCTTCAATGTATATATAATCTGTTAAGGATTGTGATTATTTTAAACACACTTTAGTAATTTCATTTCCATAGCTTTATCTCTTTTGTTGCATTTTTTGTGATTATCCAATTTTCACTTCAAGTCAATACTGATTTAACTTCCACATATTTGAAATTTATGTTGGGCATGTCTTTATAATACCCCTAAATTGTGCTATTGTATAACTATACTACTTGAATAATCATCTGTTCTTGTTGTATTTTATTAGTATTTCAGTTAATACATGCTCTTCATCTTCATCCAATTTTTGTGCAAGACTTTTTTCTTTTTTCTGATATTTATTGCTATGAACAACTAGTTACAGCTAGACATCTCTCAACAAATCTTATATTGTTTACTCCTTTTTTTATTTATTTAAACAATTAGTTTTTCAACTCTATATTATAATATCTGTTAGTCTTCCCAAGCTTTTTTACATATCCAAAACCAAAATCATTCCTCCTGTGTAATTTTTTCATCTGGCCTGGATCTATCTAAAAGTACTTGCAAATACTTCAGTTAATTTCTTATAATTATTTAGGTGGGACAGTTTAATTTATATAAATAAAGTAGTTAAAAATAGTAAATAAACTGATAAACCTAATGTTTCACTAAGCAAAAGATGTAATACTGAATTACTTACGACATGTCCATTCGAAATGACCGACTTTTTATATCCATTCTTGTATTTTATGTGTTCCTAAAAAATAACAATCAATTAGAACACTTCAAACGTATTTAAAAGTAGCCAAAACTCACATTCAACCCAGTTTCTCCATTGGCACGATGTTCTTTCGTATTGTTTTTATTTGCGAAATCGACGCCGGATATAAATTCTGTTTGAATATAATCACCCGCACCGTTTTCCAGTCTGGTAGCCGACATTGTACTGAGGTTTTTAGGCACAACACACGAACAAATCAAAGAAAACTCCCAACCCAAACCTAATCTAACCTGTATTTTCGTATCGGATAGCCGACACAGCAGTCCAGGGTTGCCAGGTCTGATTTTATTTTTTCAGTAGTTTTGCTTTCAAAAAATCAGTAGAAATCAGTAGATTTTTTTATGACATGTATAATAGCATATATATATATATATATATATATATATATATATATATATATATATATATATAGTTAATTTTCGTTATCTTATCGACCCTCTTATAAGTAAACTAGTAAAAGGAATATCAGGTTTTTCGGTCAAATATAAAATGATTATATTGTCTCATCAAACTAAATATTTTGCTAAACTAAATATTTTGCTAACATTTATTAGCTTCATCAGTAGCCTTCTATAATTATTATTAAAGACAAATAATACATACAACATACAATCAAAGAAAAACTCAGTAATCTACTTAATTACTAATACGATTTTAAAAAATACATTAATTATATATATATATATATATATATATATATATATATATATATATATATATATATATATATATATATATATATATAAATTTGCTAAAATTTATTAGCTTCATCAGTAGTGCAGTAGTGCACTAAAATTATTATTAAAAACAAATAATACATACAACATACTTACAAACAAAGAAAAACTCAGTTACCTACTTAACTACTAATACGATTTTTTAAATTTTAAATACAATAATTATTATATATATATTTTAAATTTTAAATATAATATATATATATATATATATATATATATATATATATATATATATATATATATTATATATATAATTACATACATATATATATTATAATATATATATATATATATTATAATATATATATATATATATATATATATATATATATATATATATATATATATATATATATATGTATATATATATATATATATATATATATATATATATATATATATATATGTATATATATGTATATGTATAAATAAATATATCTTGCATGAAAATATTTATTCAGAGTCTGTTAAATAACTAATTTCTGTTACTGTTTTTTTATACATATCATTATTATGTAAATTTAGAACTTCTTTTGGAAAAACAACGTTGTAGCAACATGATTTTCTGGTTTTAAGGAAATTTTTAGTATGCAGATGACCCACGATACTAGCTGACGAAAGTTTATTTCTTTCATCAGTTTTCATTAAATTTATATCGGAAAATACTCTTTCCACATTCGCTGATGAATGAGGTAAAACTAACAAATCAAAGACAAATCTGCTTAAAACCGGAAACATTGAGGTTCCATCGCCATATCGCATATTTTCAATATTTGTCCAAAAGTGTTCAATATCTACATTTTCATCGGAATCGATATCGGTATTTCTAAGAAGCCGCCACTCATTATCCACAAGTTGTAATTCATTTTCCGATACTAAATTTGGGAAATGTCTCACAAGTGGTACTATACTGTGACTTTTTTTCTCTAATACATTCTTTACACTTATTAAATTAATATTGATCAAAACAGGATCGTCAAAATCAAACCTTTGTGTAATTTGTTTAGCAGCTTCTACAAAAAATTCCAGGCACCGTTTTCTAAAAATAAGTCTATCTGACTCATTTAGTCTTTCTAAAGATAGTTGAACTTTAGCTCCTAAATATAATTCTTCTAAAGGAAGAACATTATTTGGATTGTTGAAATCTATTTGGTGAAGTGCAGTCTTTATCAATATATCTCTTTTTATGAAGCATTCCAAAAAGGATTTATAAACAGCACTGACACATTTATACAATTGTGCAACTTCTGGTTTTTCAGATTGCATCTGCCGGTTTAAATTAGTGAAAAATGGTAAAGAAAATTCTAGGAATTCTAGATATATTTTTGTGAATTGATCATTTAACTTAATTAAAATATTTTCTGAGGCCAACGTCCGGTCATTTAAAGAAGCATCCGTGAAGTACAAAATTAATGCACCATATTGTTCTAGAATTCTAGAAACAACGGATTCAACGGAGAGCCATCTTGTCTGTGCAGGATGTAACATTTTATGTATTTTTACATTACAAAAATGTTGGAATTCTTTTAAAGTTTCAACCCTTTTTGGACTGTTCGAGAAATAAGTGTATATGTCACGTGCCAAATCTTCAATACCTCTAGGTAATTTTAAACATGCATAAGAAGCGCATAAGTGAAAACTGTGACATATACACTTTATTACATAAACATTTGGTACATCCGCTTTTAGCCTGGAAACAACTGAATTATGTTTACCGACCATAACATTGGCTCCATCAGATGCAAATCCTATTAGATTTCGTTGGTATGGAATTTTCTTTTTATTGAAGAAGTTTGTGACTTCTTTGTACAGATCCTCTGCTTTAGCCTCTTTGAGCGGCAGTAGGGCTAGGAAACTATCTTGAATTCTGTAAGAATAATGATTGTTAGACTTAAACTTGAAGTACCGACATTTAATGCTAGTAAAAGCTTTAAGCTTCAATCATTATTTATACGTACCTATTATTGTGGCGGTATCGACAAACAAGACACAGATGTTTTGTGCATGAACGATCTGTTGATTCGTCAATGATAAGTGAAAATTTAGCATGGTTTAATATTTCGCAAATTTCTTGTTCACTTCTTTTTCCAATTACATTTTTGACAAGAGAAGAGCATTTAGTGCGACCACATTTAATTTGTTTTGCCATATCTGAATCCGGACAAACTTTTTTTATAAGTTCAGGTAAATGTTCCATTAAATTATACGACAAATTATGCTCAGTGATAAACGCTGCAATATGCAAATCTGATGTTTTTATGGCAGTCTGTTGGTTAGAGACTCCTTTAAAAATTGCCATATCTTTTAAAGTACTCTGCATTTTTGTAGATTTACAATGTTGAACATGCATCGCACTATCCTGATGACGCACTAATGCAATTCTTCCCGTTGACTTAACTGAAATGTCTTTGTTGCAAAGTCGGCACACTGCAAAGTATTCATTTTTGCCCTGTTTAATCCAATTTTTAAATTGTTCATCTTCAAGCCACGATTTTTTAAATGTCTGACAATATTTTTTTTTTCGATATGAGCTACCCTCTCCTTTAGTAGCTTTAAAACTCTCGTCACTTGAACTAAAAACAAAAAGAATTGTAAACCGCCAAATAAATATTGTTCTGAAGCTATTTTGTTGAGGCATCTTAATTCAATTTACTATTTTTTTACTAAAGGCGTCATACAATTATAATTATTTTTAAACATATTGTTTAGAGTATATAATGATTAAATTTACTATTTAATATATTAATTTATATTTATAATTTATATTAATATTTGGTCTGAATTTGACAGGTTTGTCATAAGTAAACGACGTATGCTCTTTACGAGCAAACAATAATTTATTGAATTTGTTTAAAATATAAAAAATAATTAAATATTAAAATTACTTTATTCAATTCGTAGTAATAAGTAAACAACGTATGCTTTTTACGAGCAAACACAATAATTTATTGAATTTGTTTAAAACATAAAAAATAATTAAATATTAAAATTACTTTATTCAATTTTAAATATATTATTTAAATTTTAAAATACAGAAAACAGTATGATGCTCCGCGCTAGTCTATACTACCGCCGACTGTTCCACTTTTTTAAGAATACGCCACAATTTTACTTTATAATAAGTTTATTTTTTATTTATTTATTTATTTAAAATAAACTTATTTTAAAGTAACATTGTGGCTTATTCCCAACAAAATTAATAATATATTTCTAACTAATAAATTAAAAAGAACGTAATGCTTACCTCATTATTTAATTATTCAATTATTAAACTCAAAAAACGTAGTCTAAATCTCTAATAATATCACAACAACTCACACACTTCACTCTGCACTTGTCGGAAACAAAATACTTTCTAACTAAACATAAAAATTTAAAAATGCCAACTAGTCAGATAGTGTAAAACAAACCCTATAAATTAAAATCGGAGACAGGAGGGTCCCGAATTTTGAGTGGATTATTATGTTATTCCTTAAGTGGAAACACTTGTTGGTGTATTCCAGCATTCGAGAATTGATGCGTTGTTGCATTGTGTATAATAATGAATGAGAATTGGATTTTTTTCGAAAATTTATATTTCAGCAATGAATGTAACAAATTTTTTAACATGATTTTACCATTACAGATTTTTCAGTAGATGGATATAGTATTTCAGTAGATCAGTAGATTGGAGTTAAAATCAGTAGATCTACTGAAAAATCAGTAGACCTGGTAACCCTGCAGCAGTCACACCACCTTGCTGAATAAGCGCATGCCTGGAGTGGAGGTCTGCGGTTCGTGTCTGTGAACAGTAGATTCGCAGTTACCGCATCGAAAGCGAAAGGGTTCCTTGCATACGAGGTTGCTCCAATTAGTTCTGAAAATGCAGAAACTGTATGTTTTTAAACGCTAATGAACTTATTTACTGAAATATTATGATTTTCTTTATCGTGAGTAGCACGTTGCAGTTGAAGTTTCTACTTAATTCACTTAATAGGTAGATCTCTTGTTGTACCCGTACAAGCCTTTCTGTCTACATCATTTGCATATGTGAGGAAACTCTTCTAAATAGCTGTGAATGACGTTTATTACTTAAATTGACACTCATCTTGTCTCTAGTTTTGTTATAGTCCAGTATTTACTATCTCTAATAATTATTTAACTATTTATTTCGCAATTTTTCAAGTGTAAATCGAAAAGCAAAATAAATTTGAATAAACAATATTAAAATGCCACAAGAAAATAACTTGCAAAGAATATAAAGTAAGTCCACTTGACAGAGTTAAGTCATCCTTCACAATAAATACAGGGTGTTTCAAAAAGGTATGTCATAAATTAAATCACACATTCCGGGGACAAAAATAAATTGATTGAATCCAACTTACCTTAGTACAAAAGTGTACACAAAAAAAGTTACAGCCCTTTGAAGTTACAAAATAAAAATTGGTTTTTTGCATTATCTCCTAAACTACTTGACATTTTGTAATAAAAATGGACACGTTACTGTCTTGTTCTGAAAGCATTTTTCATACAAAAGAAACAACAAAATCTAAGCGCACAGAAAAATTGGGGTGTGCAGCCCTAAATCTTCCCAAACTTTTGAGTACGTTCAAATCAAATGAATTTTGTGGTATCATTAGTTTAACACATTATTTTTTTAAAATTTTTGACTCCTATCACTTTTTTCAAAAAACAGTTTTTATTGAGTTACAGCCCTTTTCATTAACCTTTAAAAAAATACGTGCAACTAAATAAATGGCTAAAATAAATTAACATTATATAAAAAATGTCTATAATCTCTATAAATATGATATTACAATAAACGTTCAAAATGACCCGAAGGAAAACCGAGCTGAAAAATCATATTTTTCTGACCAAATTGATTCAATTATTCTAACCCTCAATTGTTGTTCGTCCTCTATTGTTACAGAATACACTTTCTCTTTTATAAAACCCCAAAAGCAAAAGTCCATGGGGTTAAGACCTGGACTTCTGGCTGGCCAAGAAATAGGTGCGTCACGACCCCTTCCAATCCACCGACCAGGATACTGCCTGCAAAGGTATTCCCGGACTTCATTACTGTAATGCGGTGGAGCGCCATCTTGTAGAAACCACATATTTTGCCTTATTGCAATATTTACTTCTTCCAAATACTCTTGTAAATCGTTTGCCAAGAACTGCAAATAATTATCACCATTTAAATTGTTGTGAAGAAATACTGAGCCTATTAGATTGTTATCCACAATTCCTGCCCAAACATTAACTTTGAAAGTCCTTTGGTCATGAGTCTCTTTTTGGCGTGAGGATTTTCGTCGGCCCAAATTTGCTCGTTATGATGGTTTGTTATTCCATTTCTACTGAATGTAGCCTCGTCGGTAAACAAAATATTTCTAATAAAATTAATATTTCGAGTGTTTTCCATTAATAACCAATCGCAAAATCCAATCCTTTTAGGATAATCTTCAGCCAATAACTCTTGAACCGTTGTTAAGTGATAGGGTTTAAGCAGCTGATCCTTCAAACGTCTCCAAACCCTTACGTGAGGAACATTTAGTTGAGCAGCTATTACCCTTGTACTTATTCCAGGGACTTCTTTAATGATTTCTAAAATTTCTTCATCAGTTGCATCCATTATTGGACGACCACTATTGCCAGCAACTTGCGGTTGGAATGTACCCGTTTCCCGTAAACGACGATCAATGGTCAGAAATTATTTGTCTATCGGGTGTATTTCGATTGCGGTATTTTACTGCATAACGCCTTGCGGTTGCTGCACTATTTCCTTGACATTCAAGTACACATTGCACATTGTAATATCAAAATTTTTAATATTAATCTTATTGGATGGAACTGTTTGTACTTATTGTATCCGTAGAAACTAATTGTAATTTTATGGCCAACTAGGAAAAAACTAGTTTTTCGAAAAAGTGATAAGAGGCAAAAAAGTTTTAAAAATAATGTGTTAAACTAATGATGCCACAAAATTCATTTGATTTGAACGTACTCAAAAGTTTGGGGAGATTTAGGGCTAATGGCTACAGATAATGCAAAAAAAGAATTTTTATTTTGTAACTTCAAAGTGCTGTAACTTTTTTTGTGTACACTTTTGTACTAAGGTAAGTTAAATTCAATCAATTTATTTTTGTCCCGGAATGCGTGATTTAATTTATGACATACCTTGAAACACCCTGTATTTTTTAGGCAAGAAAACCCTTTCTTTCCATCCAGCGAGAAGATTCTTTTAAACGGCGTCCAAATTTAAATAGTTTAGCAACCTTCTTGTGTGTGTGTTGCCCAGGAAATCTCTGTAAGTATTTTTTTTATTTCTTTGTAGTTGCCCCATTCAGTCTCTCTTTTATTCACTTACTTACGACCCAGCTCTCCAACCAAACCAAGAGTGGCTGTTCGCAAACGTTTCGGTTTGTTGGCTTATCCTATCTCCAGCCCAGTAATTGCTCACTCCCCACTTTCAACCCCCTATAAGTGATACCCAATGTGGTAGGCAAATTATACCGTTACACACCCACACACCAAAATGGCACCTGACGTCACGTAAATAGTTTGTTCAGTACAGTTTCGTAGTGAAAAACCCATGTACCTATGTAGAAGTTCAATTATTTTTTTGCCAATTCATTTAAACACGATATAAAGTTTATTCTTTTATTCATAGGGATTTTTTTCAATGGCCGGCTATTCATGGAGCCTCACTTATATATATATATATATATATATATATATATATATATATATATATATATATATATATATATATATATATATATATATATATATATATATATATATATATTATTATCAAAATTATTATCAGCCGCCAGTGAGAGTTAACAATGATTAAAAGAAATGGATAGATCCACGAGGCTAGACGAAACCTTTACCTACAATTTACAATCGCATAAAGCGGGCAACGTACCCAAGCTACGATAAAAAAAATTAAAAAGACCCGAAACTGGAAAGAAATAGAAGAAGAAATAAAGGGCAAGCGACTGAATATGAAGGAAATGAAGAGAGAGCAGTAGAAGACCAGTGGAACCTAATAAGTAGAACCACGTTAACTGAAGAAAAATCGATACTAGAAACTAAAGAAAGGAATCGATTGGTTACGTACTTAAATTTAATAGTATCATATGGTTTTTATTCAACATTTTATGAAATATGTAAAGTTTGGATTATTTTAATGACTATATCAATGATAACTACAGAAACTTAGAGATGTTTCTCTGCTTTGTAATTGATTGTTTCTAAGGATTACAATGTCGGAAGAAAGACTGACAGCGCTTGCCAGGTGGTCCATCGAAAAAAATTTAGTTGGAGGAATGACTTTCAACGAGAATGTGATGGAAAGATTTATCTCCGATAAAACAGAAGGATTGGATTTCATTTTAAGAAGTAGGCTTGATGACAGGCTTGATGTAGCTACTTTTATGTATTCTAAAGTCATAACCCTCTTAACAAATTGATCATCAGCCGCCACTGATCCTTAACAATGATTAAAAAGAAATGGATAAATCTACGAGGCCGAACGAAACCTTTACCAAAGAAGCTGTCTTTAAGCTTAAGCTTAAGCGTCTATATTCTTTGCCTTTACCTTCAATTTATTATCGCATAAAGCGGCAACGTGGCCAAGCTACGTAAGCTAAAAAATTACCAAATTACAGTCCAACATACGAAATATTTCTGCGTGATTTTACGATCTACTTAAAAGCATTAGCATAGTTATTAAAAATGTTTAAAATAATTTATCCAAAATGAGCCATTAATTAAATAAAATAAAGAAAATCGTTAAATCGCCATATAATTAATATTTTTTTATTTGCCATAATAAATACCTCTACATAACGTTTACTTATACTTGATACGTAAATTATTGTTTACAAAATATAATTGTGATCACAAATTACTCTATATTTTAAATTATAGACTAGTTAAGTCAAAATTAAGGTAATTTAAGCAATGGAAGCATTTTTTTAAATAGAAATTAAAATTGTTGTATTGATTAAAGTCTTTATAATAAATACTAGTTCTATGATAAGTATAGAAGCCAGCAATTGTAATAATCCTTAATTTACATTAAAAAAACACTTAGTTTTGACAATTATCGGAGTTATAATAGTCAAAATCAGTTATATTCGAACAAGATTAATGTACCCACCACTTGTATGTTTCGCACTTATAATCTAGTCTTCCTCGTAATTTCCTCCACAAAAAACTTGACAAGTTTTTTTGCCAGTGTCATATCGTAGTATTTTTGTTTTCCTATTTTGCTGTATCAGATTTTAATTTACGTATTACAAAACTTCCCCTTGGGTTAATTTACCTACCAGGGTAACATTTGTAGTTACATTTGTAGTTTGTCTTTCGGTTAAATTTTCCTCTACTGCTTTTCTGCTTTTTGGTTTCCCTTTTTTTCGTTGGTTTCCTTCTTGTTGTTCTCCTTTGTTACAATTTTGTATGCGTATTTGTTTTTGAAGTATGTTGAAGTTTTACCTACTGTTATTTATAGGGTGTTGCAGTTGAAGTTGCACCTAAAGAAGTAATTCTCTTTTTCTCTCGAAGTTCTATGGATGTATTGTTTGAAGGTAAAGAGTGAATTATTTCCACCGGAATATAATACTGATTCTGTACAGATTGTTTGTTTTATAGGTTTGTATAATTAGCTATTGAATTGGCGCATTCAGAATTTTTAAAAGGACTAGTTTCCAAAAAGATTGTGAGATGCATGGAGTACATATAGAATTTTTTTAATGAGTATTTTCCAGGAGGGATGTTGATTTGGATGGTCCAAGCAAAGACATAATTAAGAAAGCATTTTCGAAAACAGAATCTGTTGCAGAAATGTTGGCGTCTCATTTTCAGATGGATTAAGCTGTTGTTCGGATACTGCTGCAGCTGAAAAATCTGCGTCATTGAACACAAAGCGGTCGGGATGCCATAATCCTGTTCTTCCAAAATTATTCGGAGCTTCAATAGTAGCTAATTTTGTTGTAATTGCTGAAGAGAAGTACGTATTTAATTGTTTGAAGAATCCGACATCTAAAGATTGCATCTTCTGCGTGCAGTGTGAAGGGAATGAGTGAGATAATTTACAGTACCAATAAAGTACCCTAATCAATGATAAAAGCAATCGACATCCATGCATCCTTAGTCTTGACCCTTAAAGAGAGTTCCTGTAAGTGCTCCATATCTAGAGCTCCATATTCAACTCTCTTCCATGCGTTTTCTGGCAAAATAAACATAGGTAGAATGTAGGTCCCAGTCGTACTCATTGCGTACATTCCAGTAATATTTTGGCCTCTTTCGGCGGACGTTATGGCACCTATACGCTGTTTTGCTGTCTTAGCGATTATTTTATGTGGCTTCTGGACAACTGTATAAAATGTCTCGTCGCCATTAAAGACGCGATCTGCAGTAATACCATTTTCCTTAATTACTTTCTCATAGCCGTCAAAAAAGTTATGAACCACCGTTTTATTAAATCCTGCAGCTCGAGCTAGAGAAGTTGCTTCAGGTAGACGTAGACTTATGTTTGGGTGTCGTTTCATGAAGCCTGTGTACCATTATTTTCCAGCTGATTTCTTTTCAACATTAAAACTTATTTTAATATTAGGACCTGGACCAAATTACACGTATTTGAGTAGACCAATTTACACAATGTTTAATATTTCCGGAATATTACTTTTTTGTTGTTAAACTAATAAACCTCTCAACTTTTTAAACATGATAAAACATTTGTATATAGGTACTAATCAAAATAATACTATTAACATTTTAAAATATCTACTCACTTTCAAGAAATTCCTTCCCCTACTAAAATTCTCAACGTAAGACCTTTAACATCGCCCAAGATAGGGTCAGATCACAAACTAGTAGGTATAGTTTATTTCACGAAAAATGGTTGAGTGCTTAATGATTGCAATAAAACCCGACCGCAAGTACCCCAGCTTAGTCAACATTAGTTGAGCAGGTAAGTATTCAGGTAAAATTGAAGCTACTGTGGAGTGTCGTTATCTTGTTTGTATAATAAATTCCTGGTAATATAAAAACGATTAAAAAATCGTATAAAATTATAAAAACGATTAGAATACATTTAATTTCATAAAGTTGTAAACATTTTAACAGTGAGTTTCACTATTAATGGTTGATCTTTTAATGACCACAATAAATTTGTTGATCGTTAAGTATTTCCTGGAATAATTATACAGGTTCCCTCTATTCTGTATAATTTGTAAAAGTGTATAAAACCGATGAGAAATTTTTAAATATACATTTTGTTTCATTTAATTGAAAGTGTTACAAGTGTTACTAGTGTTATACCTATTTATACCTATAAAACAGCATTATGTGGCTTCCGTGGAAAAACATTGATGGTGCTTCTTCCAGTGTTCCAGCAAAGAAAAAGCATTTATCTGCTGACGCTAGAGAAATCGTAAAAACAATATATAGTTCTTTACTTACAAGAGGACTTACTGCTAATACTGCTGCCAGTGAAATATCTGATTTAACGAAAATACCTCTAGCCACAGTGAAAAGAATTACATCAAATCCAATTAAGTCAAGAATTAAACGTAAGGATGCCGGTTCTACCAAATGTATTGACGAAAGTGATAAGGACTTAATAAGACGAAAAATTTACACAATGTACGAAGAGCAACGGATACCTACATTAGATGCTTTAAAACAACGGCTTACTAATGATGATACACAAATAAACTGTAGCCGCATTAGTCTTTGGAGGAGTTTGTCTAAAATGGGCTTCAGATATCGTACAATTGACAAAAGGCAAGTGCTTATGAAGTCCCATCGTTTACAAAGGTGGCGTACTGAATATATAACTTCCATAAGAAAGTACCCAATAATTTATCTGGACGAGACATGGTTTGACACTCATGAAACACCATCCAAAGGATGGTCCGATTCTTCCAACAGGTGTCAAACAAAAGCTCCATCAAACAAAGGGAAAAGAATAACAATTTTACATGCAGGATCAGAAAATAGTTGGGTCCCAAATGCCTTATGGCTTTCTGCAAAGAACATTAAAGACTCTTGCGTGGACTACCATGAGGTAGTCTGTAATGACTGTAAATAGAACTATTATTACTGTACATTTTTAACGATATCCGATTAGGAAGAGCAAAAACTTTTAAACACGCCAGTTTTTTGCTGACAGTCCTAAACCTGTAAAAAGTGTGAAGGAAAGTACCTTTCTGAATTTAGATCCATATACTACAATTATTCACGTAGAACAAAAAAACTACTTTCTTCATGTTAAAAATTGTTCAATTATCAAGTATATTCACTTGAACAACCTGAAAATACCATATGAAATAATTTAATAAATTTTTATAATCGTGTATTACACAGCTACCAATGAAATATATTAAATAACATACTTTCTGAAGTGCGACCCTGTGTACTTCGGTAGTTTATTGAGAGACTCTTGTATACACAATAGGATCAACTCAGGTAACCATTAAGCACTCAACCATTTTTCGTGAAACAAACTTTACTACTTGTACTGTGTTACGATAAAAAAATCGCACGAGTTCCTACTAAGTCGGTCCTGGCGAAGTAAACCTTTTCTCGAAGCGTGTCTTCCTTCGAATGATCGAAAGACGTCGCCTAATCCGGTTTTTAGAGGTCATGGAATGAATCGAAACTTCGAGGATCCAGTAACGACTTCAATGGTATTCTAAAATGACGGATATCCTATAAATATTTTCAGACCAAAATAAATTGTTGCATCGATTACTAGAGCTAGACAACAAAAGTTGCCATCTAGAGCCCATACAGAGACATTGTCTCAGAGTCAGCAGCAACCCCCATTGAGAGTCTTGCGTTACCATGTAGAATATCTGTTAAAAATTTTAACATCACACCGCCTTTTTAACAACAATGTTACAAATAACAAATTTTGTACAATTTTAAAGATTTTTGCCCAAATATTTAGGCTTGACTGATGTACACCTGGTAAGACACTGATGATGGACTTATTAGTCCGAAAACGTTCTGTGATGTAGCCCTAAAGGGTCTTTTTAGTTATATACCTTTTATTAAATATATTTAAATTAAACTTTTGTGATTTACGCCATACAGGCAACTACAGGAATTTCATTTTTCTTGTGAATTTTAATAATAAATCTGAACTAAATGAAATAGATCTAAATAAAAAAACTGAACTTAGATGACTAAATTATAAAATGGTTGTCTAAGAATACTCGGAAGAAAAGTTTAAATAAACCAAATAACAAAGGGAGACAGTGTAAACGAGATGTGATCAAAAATACATAACGTAATACGACCTGCAAGTACAATTTCAGTCCGAAAATTGAGAGGGATGATAGATTCAGTTTTCTACTATTCACAGAGTAGCAAAACTTTGATTCAATGGCAATGCGGTCCGTGTAAACTGTGCTGCGGCATCCTTATTTTATATGAATTTTCCTGTTTGGTGGATTTTAGTCGCATGATTTAAACTGCTGGAATTCTGCAATTTAAATCGCATTCAAACAGCAACGTTAAGATAAGAGATTTTATGTGTTTCTGTATCTTATGAACAGGGTTTTATTTAATATCTTTATTAAAATGTTTATTGATAAATACAGAGATAAAATTGTACTGATATGAATGTTACCGGCGGTGATCTACCTTGGATTTGTTTAATATTTTTGTCTGTTAATTCGGATATATTATCCTGCCTTATGATTATTATTTATCTCTATCTAATAATTATTCTCATTCGACTAAAAACAGGATGTATCTAATTATTAAATTTGCGTTTATACCTACTTATCCTTGATGCGATGCTGCCCTACTTACACGGTCTCTTTTCCTGATCATACTGTAGCATGTTGCGTATTGAAAATAAAACAAGCGGTTCTATTTTATTTAAAACTATTTATTTATAAGTTTACAACACGATATTATCTTATCAACTAACTCACTTAAAAGAGCGCTTCCTTTATACATATAACGAATACATTATTTCTAGAATTTATTATCTAAAGTAGTCCATCACTATTCGCCGCTATTATAAACGCCTCGCTTCTCCGTACATGAATCGTCCTATCTCAACAGTTCTAGCATATTATGTATCATCATTCCGCCGAGTTGCAACTGTTATATGAGGTACCTACGTCAAGTCAAATTTAGCTTTTTCGCTACACTGGTCCCCTCTCCGATCAGCAACTCTATATGTAGCCCCAGGATGGCGGAATCTACAGGACTCTCCAGCTCTGCACAAACACTCAATAGGAAATAACAGTCTACTGTATTTTAAGGACACAATCTCTTCGGGTTAATGCAACACACAGTACCTAACACGTACGAAGGTTTCTCAGAAGATCACTTCAAGCATGCTTTTCACAATCTTCCAATTCAGATTTTCTAGTGCATGGTCTATCTTTGGTAAAGCCAAATTTTTGAAGTCATAATTACACAAGATTTTCTTTAAATTAGTTTGCCTTGTCTGTATAAGACATCCTGGTCACCATATACAGCAAATATCGAGGACCATCTTCTAATCGCAGTAGGTACTCTTCCAACTTTAGGATGCTGATTTTTTAACTCGTCCAAGCAACCAAACTTCTTATTAAATACGGACGAGATTCCTTTAGTTATCTCAAGGTCTTTGTCAACACAGTGGGCTAGAGAGACATTATGCAGAACACTAAAAAGATCCTGCTGAACTTCTGTGCTCACTCCGAATCTAGCACTGCGTAATTTGACATAAATTCATTAAAGCTTTTGGTCAAACAAAGCAACAACTTTTGGTTTACCTTTTGGCAACTTCTTAATTCGGTATATTAAGTCATTTATTATCTTTTTAATTTCATACGGACACATTCCACACTTGCTAATCAACGGCTCTGGGCGGAAGAATTGGTAGGTGGTAGGACACCCTTTTTGTCCTGGGGTTGAGAAATCGATCCCGAAGGTGGATGAACCAATATTTTGGTCAACGGCATAAGGATGTAGAAGGCAAGGGGAAACTACTACATTAAAGATTTCCATGGATATCCCTAGTACAAGTATTATGGTTTTAGAAATTAATAACGGCGTTACTGATCATGGCCCTCGGAATCCAAGATCCGGCATCGGAGAAGAAGACAAGGACTCTCAAGTCGTTAATCAACGAATTCCTTGTCAAAAGAAGGTAGATGAGAAAATAAGACTGTCCAATACTAGAATAGGAACCTGGAATGTTCAGAACATTTTTCAGTCTGGTAAAATACACAATGTTATTCAAGAAATGAACAGGTTGAATATCGATGTACTGGGTATCAGTGAAGCCAGGTGGCCCAACTCAGGTTGTTTTTTAACAGATGAAGCCACAGTATATTATTCCGGTAGCGAGAATAACCAACACAGACACGGCGTGGCAGTAATAGTTAATAAAAAATCTAATAGAGCGGTGGAGTGCTCTACCCTATCTTACTCTAAGGCACTGAGAATAACGAAAACAAGAGAAATCACGATAATCCTAGGTGATCTCAATGCAAAGATTGAAAACGGATAAAGCGGAAAGTGTATAGGAAACTATGATCTGGGAAATCGAAACGAGAAAGGAGACCGTCTTTTACAATTCTGTCAAGAGCAGAACTTGATTATTACAAACACATTTTTTAAGTTACATAACAGACGACTGTATACATGGCGATCGCCCGCAGATACATCGGAGAATGTAGTCAGAAACCAGATAGACTACATTATGATCAATGAAAGATACCGTAATGTTGTTAAAGCCGTGAAAGCATATCCTTTATCAGACGTGGCCTCAGATCACAATCCACTTATCGCCAAGATTACACTCACCCTTAAGAATATTAAAAGACATCAAAGAATCCCTACAATAGACACAAGAAAATTTAAAGAACCTATCGTAAAAGAATGTCTCCAACATGAACTGCAGCAAATTGAACACAAACACCAATGATATTGACGAGTACTGGGATCGACTAAAACGTTGTCTACTGGAACCCTGTAAAGAAATACTAAAGACTTCCGCAAGGAGAATAGAAGAATAAATGAATGACGTGATACTCAATATGATGAAACAACGGAGACAATTTAAAAACAAGGACAACAATAAATACGGAGACATAAACTACGAGATCAGGAAGATAATAAAGCAGACAAAAGAAAAATACTTTGAAGAGAAATGTAAAGAGATCGAAGACCTTCAAAATAAATATGATCATATATTCAGGGCTTTTCTTTATGTGCCGTCTTCTACCGAAGGTTGGCGACCATCAAACGATAAGTTTCTCTGTTTTGTGCCGCATGTATTATGTTCGCAACTTCTGGTATTTGAAACCATTCTCTCAAGTTTCTCATCCAGGATTTCTTCTTTCTGCCCAAACCACTTCTACTTTCAATCTTGCCTTCCACGATAAGCTGTAGCAGAATGTACTTATCATTACGGAACACATGGCCCAGGTATGACGCTTTTCTCCTTTTAACAGTTGTTAACAATTCCACCTCTTTACCCATTCGTCTTAATACCTCTGTGTTGGTCACTCTGTCTGTCCAAGGTATTCTCAGTATGCGTCGATACATTCAGGACTATTCATATTCATATTCAGGACTAAGAAAACAAATTCTCACTGGTGCACTTCTGGATAGACACGGGACTACTATAGCACAGACGGACGAGAAAGTACAAAGATGGGCAGAATATATCGACGAACTGTTCGATGATGAAAGAGGAGATCTGGAGCACATAGAACTTACGTCAGAAGAAATATATTACAAAAGAAGAAATACTACACGCATTAAAAATTATGAAGAATGAGAAAAGCCCTGGACGTCACATGCTTCCTATAGAAATCCTAAAAAGTCTAGATGAGAAGCACAGTGATGTTTTAGTGACCCTCTTGAACCAAATTTATAGTTTAGGCGTATTACCTAAAAAGTGGTTAACGTCGATTTTTATTTGTCTCCCCAAAAAGAAAAACACAAGAGAATGCAGCGATTACCGCATCATTAGAAGAGATTACCGCACCTACTCCGAAGAGATCCTGAAAAAAGCTCTTGAGGGTGAAACAGCTGGAATAAAGGTAAATGGAGTTCCCATTAACAACATTAGATATGCGGACGACACTATGTGATCTTAGCCGAAAATATTGAAGATCTTCAGAGACTGGTGACCAGAATAGCAAGTATGGAAAAGATTACGGTCTAACAATGAATGTCAAGAAGACGAAATTTATGAGAATATCGAAAACTCAAAGAAATAACGAGAATCTTTTAATAAACAGAACCAACCAACCTATGTACAAGAGATTTAAAATTGGAACTAAGAGTTAGGTTGCTGAGGTGCTATGTTTTTTCGACTTTGTTTATGGAATGGAATCTTGGACCTTGAATGTGACATCAACGAAAAAATTTGAATCATTCGAGCTGTGGGTGTATAGAAGAATTCTGAAAATATCGTGGACAACACATGTCACAAACAAAGAGGTTCTGAGAAGGATGAATAAAGAAATAGAAATACAATTAAAACAAGAAAATTTGAATACCTCAGACATATTACACGTGGAGAGAAATACACCTTGCTCCAACTGATGATGCAGGGAAAGATCCAAGGAAAGAGAAGCATAGGGAGGCGTAGAATGTCATGGCTGAGCAACCTGAGAGAGCAGTACGGATGTAAATCAAATGAACTTTTCAGAGCAGCCGTCTTAAAAGTATGAATAGCTATGATGCTTGTCGACCTCCGCCATGGAGATGGCACTTGAAGAAGAAGAAGAATACGTCAATGAGAAAGTTCATGCAAGAACGCCTAGATTTCAGGCTTACTTCGACTGTAAGTAGTTTGGGATGAAAATTGAGTTTGTCTTAAGAATTTGGCATAAATTTTGATCGTTTTGCATCAAATCCTTTTAAAATTTTAATTTTTAACAATTGCTGGGTCTTATTTTTTGTTTCCTTAGCGTATTTTAGAAAGCGTGGGTGGATAATATCTGTGTGATGTTGGGAGCTAGTGTGGAGACAAACTTCTTTTTAATAGAAACTTTTACATGTTTTAACTGATACTGACAAATTCTAAATATAAAAATAATCACTCTCAATGTATAATATCCTTATGTAAGATACAACTGTAAAATGTGTCACAATTGGTTTAAGAAATTTTTACTACATGGGGTACATTATAATCTAATCTTGAAATTTTTTACTCTAGGAAGGTAAACTTAACGAATAGTCATGTTGTTTGCCTTCCAATGTTCATCGCTAATCCATCCACCTTCCGCTTTGGTTACTCAACATAAAAAAAACTCAATGAATTTCCATGTCTTTAGATGGGGTCACAATCAGGGACAAAAAATGGTGATTTAGTTGGTTTCTAGATGTTTAAAAGAAAATCTGACAGTTGAAGAAGACAATTCATACAAAATATGTTGTCATTTTCTTTGTAAAATGTTTTAGGTAAAACATCTCATACTGTTTAAAATTGTATCAAAATATAATTTTTAAAAGTACACTTTTGTACTCCATTAGTGACAAGTTTTGTTTTATGAACACAGCCAAATTATCCATGATTTAAGAGAAAAGATCATTAATCACAGAAAAAATAGGCACTCTAAAGGGTTAAAGTAGTACAAAAAGTTGGAAGTATACAGAATTAAGACAGTTTTGTAGGAGAAAAACATCCAATCAGTTATTTTTAACTCAGTGTAAGATAATTCAGATTTTCTACTTCAGCTGAATATATTTCTCTTAATGCCAAACAATGGATTGCTCACGATGTCTTTTTTTTAAACTCTACTCTTTTTTTAATAAACCCATTCACAAAACAAATTCTAAGTATGGCTTTTGGCCCCTAAACTGGAAGAGTTTCAGATATTTAATTTCAGATTAAATTCAGGAGGCCTAAATGTTATATAAACAATAATTGTATGAACATCTTTTATATGATTACTTTCCAAGAAACTGATTATAAATGGGTAAAAAATAATTAAAGACATTATTTCCTTAATAATATATTGCACATTAAAAATTAATTTCATCTATCCATCCATCACAAAGCGTTTTATATTCAGTTAAAAGTGTTTCTTTATAAAGTTTTGCTGCTTCCTTATTATTACCTTTTAAGCATCCTACCATTAAGCTAACAGTTTTCTGAAACTGTTCGGGTAATTGACCCTTCCATATGTTTTCAAAATTTTGTCTAGATTGTTCAGTGTTTAATAATTGGCCCAAACTTTCAGGAATACTGTCCGATGTTGAGGGAAGCTTTGTTAATGGAGGTGCAGAAGGTGGCAGGTTTGGAAGAATTTGATTGGTTGTAGTAGAAGTATTCGAACTTAAGGGAAAAGCTATCCTTTTATTAGTTATTCTAGATTTTGGGGGTGGGTTCGATGCACTGTAATTTAGCATAGGTGGATCATTCCAACCGGGATCTACAATTAAATGTGAATTAGTATGCGTAGTGTACTAATCATATTTGATTTTTACCTTTTGGTTTGTTGTCCATTGTTTACTAAAAGAATTAAATCAAAACATAACCATAACCCAAGAGATGTTCAAATTACTTGTTGACATTGACATTTTAAATGTTTAGTAACTTTCATCCAGTTAACTCGATGGTAACTTTACAAATCAGCCAATTGTATAAAAGATAAAAAGATTATTATGTTACGTTATCCTTATTTATTTAATGATTAAAGTGAATAAACAACAACATACAGTGTCACCATCGTAATAATTTAAATGTCACCATAGTAATAATTTTGTCATGAGTACGTCAGAGCGAATGTTTTATTATTCTATTGCGTATATATATATATATATATATATATATATATATATATATATATATATATATATATATATATATATATATATATATATATATATATATATATATATATATATATATATATATATATATATATATATATATATACATATTTTTTAAATTTAATAGCTTCTTAATCCAATTTCAATTTTTGAATTGCGTACACATGAAGAAAAAACGTCAAGATTCTAGGAACTTTATATTATTTGTTCTTTCTAGTTAGGGAGTTTATTTTTTGTGCTGTGGTAGTGTGTGACTGTGACATCAAATTCCGTTTCCTACTTCTTGGACTCCATTTTTTCATTAAATTCTCTCATTTTTCTGCCGACTTCTGTGTGTAAACGTGCTATCTCGTTATGTAAACAGCCACATGTGGGCATGCATATGCATAACGGAATGAATAAAAAAGGCTTGATGGTGAGTGTATAAATTTGTATTTCTATTTTTAAGAACTAATACTTCTTTTTAAAATTCTGTTTTTAAACAAGAGATTTTATGTGTACTTAAAATAAGAAAATAGACGGAATGAATAAAAAAGGCTTGATGGTGAATGTATAAATTTGTATTTCTATTTTTAAGAACTAATACTTCTTTTTAAATTCTGTTTTTAAACAAGAGATTTTATGTGTACTTAAACTAAGAAAATAGAAACAATTTTTCAACCACGTGGTGGGCAATTTCCTTTTTACAACTTTGGGGGAAATGAAAATAAAATTGTTAAGGGCAGTGAATACCTTATATCTTTTGCTAAAAATTGACCGTCTCTGATATATCTTACTTTTCACAAAATACTCATTTTATAAAATCTAGAATACTGGAGTTCCTTCTCTGAACTCTAGAAGTCCATTACGTTCATCGACCTAAAAAACTGTTCCCAAAACAGTTTACCTGATGATATTTGACGACGGTCTTCTGATACATCTATGAAGTACACTTTAAACGTCTTTCTGATCGCTTTATTACTATTTATGATTTAGATTATCTGTGCTTGAAACTCTTAAAAATATTTTTTTTGACCGTCTCTGATATATCTTACTTTTCACAAAATACTCATTTTATAAAATCTAGAATACTGGAGTTCCTTCTCTGAGCTCTAGAAGTCCATTACGTTCATTGACCTGAAAAACTGTTCCCAAAACAGTTTACCTGATGATATTTGACGACGGTCTTCTGATACATCTATGAAGTACACTTTAAACGTCTTTCTGATCGCTTTATTACTATTTATGATTTAGATTATCTGTGCTTGAAACTCTAAAAATATTTTTTTTGACCGTCTCTGATATATCTTACTTTTCACAAAATACTCATTTTATAAAATCTAGAATACTGGAGTTCCTTCTCTGAGCTCTAGAAGTCCATTACGTTCATTGACCTGAAAAACTGTTCCCAAAACAGTTTACCTGATGATATTTGACGACGGTCTTCTGATACATGTATGAAGTACACTTTAAACGTCTTTCTGATCGCTTTATTACTATTTATGATTCAGATTATCTGTGCTTGAAACTCTAAAAATATTTTTTTATTTCTAGTGTTCACCAACCAATCTAGAAATTCCGGAAGAATGGACAAGATATAATATTTAGGTAAGCATATTAAGAATATTTATCATATTCAGGAGATATTTCATTTGTGATGATATTAGACGACGGTCTTCTGATACATATATGAAGTACATCTTAACGTCTTTCTGATAAAAGAAAAGAATAATTTATATACCTCATAATATTAAAAGTTACCTAATAAATATTCTGTTTCCAGGCTGACCTACATCCTAAAACATGTGACCAAACTCAAACAGGTAAGATTTTTTTAAATATAGGTAAATTTGATTATTTCTTAGAAGGAAAAAGTTATGCAAGGATTCAGGGTTAGGGAACCTATTCAATGGTTTTCGAATTTAATCGTTACCTTGCTATATTATATCAAAGGGATGGATTTCTTAAAATAGCTATTTGTTTTAAGGTTGACATTTGTTTGTACAATTTATTTTTTATTTATTAACTATCATGAAACTCTATATTTATAAAATATTTATAAAAAAAGGGGGACGATTTTCACATTTGGTCCCATTGAAGATACCTACAAAGAAGCTGTGAATTAAATTCACAAAACAAATTTTTGACGTTTGACTGTGTTGTCATGTCTTTATAATGTATATGTTGTAGGCTTCAATTACAAATAGAGAAGCTTTGAAAAATACATTTTTATGATATTACTATATGAATTATGCAATTTTTTTATATACAGCATGAACGAATAAATACTCGTTTCTTCTCATATTAATTGCATAAAGAATTTCTTTTTTACTGTTAGTTTGTTAACGTTCTATTGGATTTTTATTAATTATAAATTACATGCTATTTCCCGATTTATTAAAAAAAACATGGCAACACAGTCAAGCGCCAACATTTCGTTCTATGAACTTTAATTGACAGCTCACTTATAGCTATCTTCAATGGGACCAAATGTGAAAATCGTCCAAAAAAGGTATATGAATGTATAAATAATAAATTAAAACATCTGTCTTCTTTTCCAGATGTAAACTGTTTCTACAAAATCCTGTAGGTGTCAGGAATGGATGTCTTTGTGATTCTCCAATTATTGTAGAATTTTAAAGGTAATTTTTAAACATTTATGTAAAAAGATTTTAAATTTAAATTGATTGTAATAAAGTAAACTTGATAGATTTTAATGTAACTGAAATGATTATAACATATACAAAACGATTTTCAATGAAGACACTTTTGTATAAGGCAGACTATGATTTTTTGTGAAGTAACTCAGTTATTAATTTATATAGTTAAACGTGTTTTGATAATAGATTTCTTTTTCAGATTTAATAAGAATTCTATGTTCAGCTGCTACAGGGTATATACAATTCTATGGCAAAAAGATTCTGTCATCTTATTTTCCACCATCACACAGAACTCTACATCTAGTAGTCTACAACTAAAAAGTAGATTCCAATAGTACTTTTATGTAATGGAATTGTATATGTGAAAAGATTGTAACTAAATATTATTAAATATCAAAAAAATTAAAGCAATCTACTTGGTTTTATTACTCCTAGCTTTCATTATATATATATATATATATATATATATATATATATATATATATATATATATATATATATATATATATATATATATATATATATAAATAATTTAGCTCTCCAGGCCTAGAAGGCCCATGGCTTGGGTTACTATTCTTTTCCATTATTTTCTGTTTGTTGTTTTATTTTTCCAGTTTGATATTTTTGTATTTTCTCTCTATCGCTGTTGTTTTTTCTTGCATCATTTTCATTCTTAATTCCGTTCATCTAGTTCCATTTTACATTCATCGTCGAACCATTCTTTGTATTCGTTTTATTGTATTAGTATGTATGACCAAAGCCAGTATTATTACTGGCTTTGGTCATACATACTTTTATTTGCATCCATGTTTGTTCAATATCCCCACTTTCTGCAATATTATCTAATCCTCTACTGACTATTCTTTCATATTTATTTTGTTCCTCTTCTGTCAGTAGTCTCACAGGTTTAGTTGCTTTATACTTTTTCTTTCACTGGTTTCTAAGCACTGGAATAAGTTGTTTCATTTGTATTCCAACTATAAAGTGATCTGAATCTGCATCTGGACCTCTGTATGTTCTTTATACATTTTTGCATATCTTTTTCGACAAGCACATGATCAATTTGGTTTATGATTTTCTCATCTGGTGATCTCCACGTTCCTTGGTGTATTCTTTTGTGTTGGAAGTACGTGCTCATAATGATCATATTTCTTTCTTTCGCGAAATCAATTAGGAAGTGACCATTTTCGTTTGTTGTTTCATGCAAGTTTTATTTTCCTATGGTGGGTACATACATTTCTTCTTTTCCGATTTTTGCATTACTATCACCTAGCACTATTTTTACATCGTATTTGGGGATATTTTCGAATACTGTATCTATTTGATTATAAAAGTCTTCCTTTACTCCTATACATCGTCTTTAGTCGGTGCATGTATATTTATAAATGTTATTTTTTGGTATTTTTCTCTTATTCTTAATACACATATTCTCTCTGAAATTGGTTTGAAGTCAACGATTAGATCTTTCAGCTTTTTATTTACCACAAAGCCTGTGCCTAACATTCTATTTTCTCCCCCGCTGTTGAAAAATAAATAGTCGTTTATTTCCATTGAGTTTTGCCCTAATTGTTTTGTTTCTTGTAGTGCTACTATTTCGAAGTTGTATTTTTTGCATTCGTCGATTATGTGTTTTAGTTTTCCTTCCTCGTACATTCCATGTCCCTACTAATATGCATTCGTTTATTACTTTGTTTCCAGTAATGATCTTTACATTTTGTTCATCTCTTGTACCATCTTGCCAAGTCGTCTTAGTTATTTTAGCCTGTTTAAATTTTGCTGTTAGTTTTTTGGTTTTACATTTTTATCTTTTACTAATTGTCGTTGGCTGTTATTCCATGTCCATATTTCTCCATCTATGATTAGCTTCTGGAATCCTATTTTTATATTTTTTCCATTATATCTTTCTGCCATAGTGTTGAGAAGAATGGGAAAAGATAAAGGCAATGTCTGGGACATGTGATGAGGGGCGAGCGTTATAACTTGTTGCAATTAATAATACAAGGAAGAATACAGGGTAGAAGGAGTCGAGGAAGAAGACGCATCTCCTGGTTAAATAATTTGAGAGCTTGGTTTAACTGCACTTCTGCTGACCTCTTTAGAGCAGCGGCGTCGAAAGTGCGAATTGCCATGATGGTTGCCAACCTACTTAGAGGAGATGGCACGTGAAGAAGAAGATACATAATATATAAAGAATAATTAATACACTCAAATAACAAGTTGTAAGTACCTACCTGAAAGAGATAATAATTTAAAGGGTAAACTGAATATACGGTATGAAATAAAAGAAATACGTTTGTTTTACAACGTATTTGATAACCTCAAATTAACTGAACGATGTGCAAAGTTCGTTACATACTTGACCAAAAATTAGTTCAAGTAACAAAGTTAGAAAAGTTATTATTAAACAAACAACAATGCATATTTGCCAAATATCACAATAGAAATACTGTGTAGAAATAAAAAATTATCTTACCGTATTTAATATTGAAATTTTAAGACATTTAGATTTAAGATATTTGAGTACTCTCAGAAATGGCACGAAAAAAATATCCCAGAATTTGATTCTTCTAAGGTTTAATTATATACAATTACTAATAAATAAGACAAGAATACATATATACTTAGACAGTAAATATTATTTACAATTATTTTTCGTATTCTTATTACCGTACTTATATTATCAATTGTCTATAGTCAAAGAGAAAAAAATTACTATTAATAAGACGATAAATCACTACACTGAAGTCGGTAGTATCTCTGATTATAAAACTTTCGGCTTTTGGTTGATTTGAGATTAAATCTAAAAATACAATTATATGCAGCACTAAGCGTTAATAACAAATTTATATTTTAAATAAACAATATGATTAATGGACTTACAAATATTATAAAAAACATATTGTTTATTAGTATCTTTATACTCTATGTATTCATTACTTCTATTTCATTGAAAGTGAATGTTTTAATTGCTATTTTGAAAACTTTTAAAAATATTCAATAATGACTAAAAAATTAATCGAGAAACTGATCTACAATAATACTACACTACTACTATTAATTAATTCTCTGAAGTACGGGCCATTACTTTGTTTACATATTTCTATACTAACCTATCAAACGTTATTCCCGAAGATTTTTTTATCAAAATTGCTCTTGCTACGGCAACTACGTTGAGAACAAGAAACTATTATTAGGTCGTTTTTAGTCACGCGATGCCCTCTCCATAGATTCTAAGTGGATTCAGACATCCAAGTGGAAATTTTTCTCACGAACCGTTAGATGTAGGAAAATTCAGAGTATGGCAGAAGAACGAGCGGCCAATTTTATGTAGCAAATTTCCATTCGCTTGACTCTCGGACCAAAATTTACGCCAATATAGCCGATTAACGAAATTTGATACAAATCTAATGGTCTACAGTTTTTTCGATTTTCCGCCAAAACAATGCATAATTTCTGGCCACGTGTTTATTTTTTTTAAACAGCAAGTCACCCTTAATCGAAATAATTCAAATTTTAAACAAAATATACACTTTTAATTTTCTCGAAATTTTTAGCGAATACATACATCCAAGTGGAAATTTTTCTCACGAACAGTTAGATGTAGGAAAATTCTGAGATTGGCAGAAGAACGAACGGCCAATTTTATGTAGGAAATGTCCATTCGCTTGACTCTCGGACCAAAATTGACGCCAATGTAGCCGATTAACGAAATTTGATAAAAATCCAATGGTCTACAGTTTTTCGATTTTCCGGCAAAACGGTGCATAATTGCTGGCCACGTGTTTATTTTTTTTTTTAAACAGCAAGTCACCCTTAATCGAAATAATTCAAATTTTAAACAAAATATACACTTTTAGTTTTCACGAAATTTTCTGCAAATGCAGACATTCAAGAGGAAATTTTTCTCACGAACTGTTAGATGTAGGAAAATTCCGAGTATGGCAGAAGAACGAGCGGCCAATTTTATGTAGGTATGTTCGCTTGACTCTCGGACCAAAATTGACGCCAATATAGCCGATTAACCAAATTTGATAAAAATCCAAGGGTACCCCCTTGGAAAAATTTTTCCAAATTTTCCAAAAAAAAAAAATTTGTTTAATGTTTTGGTACATGCATTTGGTCCAGCTTATTCCAAACACGTGTTTTTTTCTAATCCCTTAACCCCAGTTTGCCGGAAAAGAGGAAAAATCGAATTAAAAATCTACAGTTTTTTCTATTTTCCGGCAAAACGGTGCATAACTTTTAGCCACATGTATAGATTTTTTTATTCAGGAAGCCACCCTTAATCAAAATAATTCAAATTTTAAACAAAATATACACTTTTAGTTTTCACGAAATTTTCTGCAAATGCAGACATTCAAGAGGAAATTTTTCTCACGAACAGTTAGATGTAGGAAAATTCTGAGATTGGCAGAAGCACGAGCGGCCCATTTTATGTAGGAAATGTCCATTCGCATGACTCTCGGACCAAAATTGACGCCAATATAGCCGATTAACCAAATTTGATAAAAATCCAAGGGTACCACATTGGAAATTTTTTTCCAAATTTTCCAAAAAAAAAAAATTTGTTTAATGTTTTGGTACATGCACTTGGTCCAGCTTATTCCAAACTCGTGTTTTTTTCTAATCCCTTAACCCCAGTTTGCCGGAAAAGAGAAAAAATCGAATTAAAAATCTACAGTTTTTTCTATTTTCCGGCAAAACGGTGCATAATTTCTAGCCACATTTTTATTTTTGTTTAAACAGCAAGTCACCCTTAATCGAAATTATTCAAATTTCGAACAAAATATTCACTTTTAATTTTCACGAAATTTTCAGCAAATACAGACATCCAAGTGGTAATTTTTCTCACGAACAGTTAGATGTAGGAAAATTCTGAGTTTGGCAAAATAACGAGCGGCCAATTCTATGTAGGAAATGTCCATTCGCTTGACTCTCGCACCAAAATTGACGCCAACAAGCCGATTAACGAAATTTGATAAAAATCCAATGGTCTACACTTTTTTCGATTTTCCGGCAAAACGGTGCATAATTTCTGGCCACGTGTTTATTTTTATTAAACAGCAAGTCACCCTTAATCGAAATAATTCAAATTTTAAACAAAATATACACTTTTAATTTTCTCGAAATTTTAAGCGAATACATACATCCAAGTGGAAATTTTTCTCACGAACAGTTAGATGTAGGAAAATTCTGAGTATGGCAGAAGAACGAGCGGCCAATTTTATGTTGGAAATGTCCATTCGCTTGACTCTTGGACCAAAATTGACGCCAATATAGCCGATTAACCAAATTTGATAAAAATCCAAGGGTACCCCCTTGGAAATTTTTTTCCAAATTTTCCAAAAAAAAAATTTTGTTTAATGTTTTAGTACATGCACTTGGTCCAGCTTATTCCAAACACGTGTTTTTTTCTAATCCCCTAACCCCAGTTTGCCGGAAAAGAGGAAAAATCGAATTAAAAATCTACAGTTTTTTCTATTTTCCGGCAAAACGGTGCATAATTTTTAGCCACATGTATAGATTTTGTTAATTAGCAAGTCACCCTTAATCTAAATAATTTAAATTTCAAACAAAATATACACTTTTAATTTTCTCGAAATTTTCTGCGAATACATACATCCAAGTGGAAATTTTTCTCACGAACAGTTAGATGTAGGAGAATTCTGAGTTTGGCAGAAGAACGAGCGGCCAATTTTATGTAGGAAATGTCCATTCGCTTGACTCTCGGACCAAAATTGACGCCAATATAGCCGATTAACGAAATTTGATAAAAATCCAATGGTCTACAGTTTTTTCGATTTTCCGGCAAAACGGTGCATAATTTCTGGCCACGTGTTTATTTTTTTTAAACAGAAAGTCACCCATAATGGAAATAATTCAAATTTTAAACAAAATATACACTTTTAATTTTCTCGAAATTTTCAGCGAGTACATACATCCAAGTGGAAATTTTTCTTACGAACATTGAGATGTAGGAAAATTCTGAGTTTGGCAGAAGAACAAGCGGCCAATTTTATGTAGGAAATGTCCATTCGCTTAACTCTAGGACCAAAATTGACGCCAATATAGCCGATTAACGAAATTTGATAAAAATCCAATGGTCTATAGTTTTTTCGATTTTCCGGCAAAACGGTGCATAATTTCTGGCCACATGTATAGATTTTTTTAATCAGCAAGTCACCCTTAATCGAAATAATTCAAATTTCAAACAAAATATACACTCTTAATTTTCTCGAAATTTTCTGCGAATACATACATTCAAGTGGAAATTTTTCTCACGAACAGTTAGATGTAGGAGAATTCTGAGTTTGGCAGAAGAACGAGCGGCCAATTTTATGTAGGAAATGTCCATTCGCTTGACTCTTGGACCAAAATTGACGCCAATATAGCCGATTACCGAAATTTGATAAAAATCCAATGATCTACAGTTTTTTCAATTTTCCGGCAAAATGGTGCATAATTTCTAGCCACCTGTTTATTTTTATTTAACAGGAAGTCACC
Organism: Diabrotica undecimpunctata; assembly: GCF_040954645.1. Lineage (NCBI taxonomy): Eukaryota > Metazoa > Arthropoda > Insecta > Coleoptera > Chrysomelidae > Diabrotica > Diabrotica undecimpunctata. The sequence continues at coordinate 27,924,705 of NC_092810.1, forward strand.
CTTAATCGAAATAATTCAAATTGCAAACAAAATATACACTTTTAATTTTCTCGACATTTTCTGCGAATACATACATTCAAGTGGAAATTTTTCTCACGAACAGTTAGATGTAGGAGAATTCTGAGTTTGGCAGAAGAATGAGCGACCCATTTTATGTAGGAAATGTCCATTCGCATGACTCTCGGACCAAAATTGACGCCAATATAGCCGATTAACCAAATTTGATAAAAATCCAAGGGTACCACATTGGAAATTTTTTTCCAAATTTTCCAAAAAAAAAAAATTTGTTTAATGTTTTGGTACATGCACTTGGTCCAGCTTATTCCAGACACGTGTTTTTTTCTAATCCCTTAACCCCAGTTTGCCGGAAAAGAGGAAAAATCGAATTAAAAATCTACAGTTTTTTCTATTTTCCGGCAAAACGGTGCATAATTTTTAGCCACATGTATAGATTTTTTTAATTAGCAAGTCACCCTTAATCGAAATAATTTAAATTTCAAACAAAATATACACTTTTAATTTTCTCGAAATTTTCTGCGAATACATACATCCAAGTGGAAATTTTTCTCACGAACAGTTAGATGTAGGAGAATTCTAAGTTTGGCAGAAGAACGAGCGGCCAATTTTATGTAGGAAATGTCCATTCCCTTGACTCTCGGACCAAAATTGACGCCAATATAGCCGATTAACGAAATTTGATAAAAATCCGATAGTCTACAGTTTTTTCGATTTTCCGGCAAAACGATGCATAATTTCTGGCCACGTGTTTATTTTTTTTTAAACAGCAAGTCACCCTTAATCGAAATAATTCAAATTTTAAACAAAATATACACTTTTAATTTTCTCGAAATTTTCAGCGAATACATACATCCAACTGGAAATTTTTCTCACGAACAGTTAGATGTAGGAAAATTCTGAGTATGGCAGAAGAACGAGCGGCCAATTTTATGTAGGAAATGTCCATTCGCTTGACTCTTGGCCCAAAATTGACGCCAATATAGCCGATTACCAAAATTTGATAAAAATCCAATGATCTACAGTTTTTTCAATTTTCCGGCAAAACGGTGCATAACTGCTGGCCACGTGTTTATTTTTTTAAACAGAAAGTCACCCTTAATCGAAATAATTCAAATTTTAAACAAAATATACACTTTTAATTTTCTCGAAATTTTCAGCGAATACATACATCCAAGAGGAAATTTTTCTCACAAACAGTTAGATGTAGGAAAATGCTGAGTTTGGCAGAAGAACGAGCGGCCAATGTTATGTAGGAAATGTCCATTTCCTTGACTCTCGGACCAAAATTGACGCCAATATAGCAGATTAACGAAATTTGATAAAAATCCAATAGTCTACAGTTTTTTCGATTTTCCGGCAAAACGGTGCATAATTTCTGGCCACGTGTTTATTTTTTTTAAACCGCAAGTCACCCTTAATCGAAATAATTCAAATTTTAAACAAAATATACACTTTTAATTTTCTCGAAATTTTCAGCGAATACATACATCCAAGTGGAAATTTTTCTCACGAACAGTTAGATGTAGGAAAATTCTGAGTATGGCAGAAGAACGAGCGGCCAATTTTATGTAGGAAATGTCCATTCGCTTGACTCTTGGACCAAAATTGACGCCAATATAGCCGATTAACCAAATTTGATAAAAATCCAAGGGTACCCCCTTGGAAATTTTTTTCAAAATTTTCCAAAAAAAAAAATGTTGCTTAATGTTTTGGTACATGCACTTGGTCCAGCTTATTCCAAACACGTGTTTTTTTCTAATCCCTTAACCCCAGTTTGCCGGAAAAGTTTTTTACAGTTTTTTCTATCTTCCGGCAAAACGTTGCATAATTTTTAGCCACATGTATAGATTTTTTTAATCAGCAAGTCACCCTTAATCGAAATAATTCAAATTGCAAACAAAATATACACTTTTAATTTTCTCGAAATTTTCTGCGAATACATACATCCAAGTGGAAATTTTTCTCACGAACAGTTAGATGTAGGAGAATTCTGAGTTTGGCAGAAGAACGAGCGGCCAATTTTATGTAGGAAATGTCCATTCGCTTGACTCTCGGACCAAAATTGACGTAAATATAGCCGATTAACGAAATTTGATAAAAATCCAATGGTCTACAGTTTATTCGATTTTCCGGCAAAACGGTGCATAATTTTTAGTCATATGTATAGATTTTTTTAATCAGCAAGTCACCCTTAATCGAAATAATTCAAATTTCAAACAAAATATACACTTTTAATTTTCTCGAAATTTTCAGCGAATACATACATCCAAGTGGAAATTTTTCTCACGAACAGTTAGATGTAGGAAAGTTCTGAGATTGGCAGAAGAACGAACGGCCAATTTTATGTAGGAAATGTCCATTCGCTTGACTCTCGGACCAAAATTGACGCCAATATAGCCGATTAACGAAATTTGATGAAAATCCAATGGTGTACAGTTTGTCGATTTTCCGGCAGAACGGTGCATAATTTCTGGCCACGTGTCTATTTTTTTTTAAACAGAAAGTCACCCTTAATCGAAATAATTCAAATTTTAAACAAAATATACACTTTTAATTTTCACGAAATTTTCAGCAAATACAGACATCCAAGTGGAAATTTTTCTTACGAACCGTTAGATGTAGGAAAATTCTGAGTTTGGCAGAAGAACGAGCGGCCAATTTTATGTAGGAAATGTCCATTCGCTTGACTCTCGGACCAAAATTGACGCCAATATAGCCGATTAACGAAATTTGATAAAAATCCAATGGTCTATAGTTTTTTCGATTTTCCGGCAAAACGGTGCATAATTTCTGGCCACGTGCTTATTTTTTTTTTTAACAGCAAGTCACCTTTAATCGAAATAATTCAAATTTTAAACAAAATATACACTTTTAATTTTCACGAAATTTTCAGCAAATACAGACATCCAAGTGGAAATTTTTCTTACGAACCGTTAGATGTAGGAAAATTCTGAGTATGGCAGAAGAACGAGCGGCCAATTTTATGTAGGAAATGTTCATTCGCTTGACTCTCGGACCAAAATTGACGCCAATATAGCCGATTAACGAAATTTGATAAAAATCCAATGATCTACAGTTTTTTCGATTTTCCGGCAAAACGGTGCATAATTGCTGGCCACGTGTTTATTTTTTTTTTTTAAACAGCAAGTCACCCTTAATCGAAATAATTCAAATTTTAAACAAAATATACACTTTTAGTTTTCACGAAATTTTCTGCAAATGCAGACATTCAAGAGGAAATTTTTCTCACGAACTGTTAGATGTAGGAAAATTCCGAGTATGGCAGAAGAACGAGCGGCCAATTTTATGTAGGTATGTTCGCTTGACTCTCTGACCAAAATTGACGCCAATATAGCCGATTAAACAAATTTGATAAAAATCCAAGGGTACCCCCTTGGAAAATTTTTTCCAAATTTTCCAAAAAAAAAAAATTTGTTTAATGTTTTGGTACATGCACTTGGTCCAGCTTATTCCAAACACGTGTTTTTTTCTAATCCCTTAACCCCAGTTTGCCGGAAAAGAGGAAAAATCGAATTAAAAATCTACAGTTTTTTCTATTTTCCGGCAAAACGGTGCATAATTTTTAGCCACATGTATAGATCTTTTTAAACCGCAAGTCACCCTTAATCGAAATAATTCAAATTTTAAACAAAATATACACTTTTAATTTTCTCGAAATTTTCAGCGAATACATACATCCAAGTGGAAATTTTTCTCACGAACAGTTAGATGTAGGAAAATTCTGAGTATGGCAGAAGAACGAGCGGCCAATTTTATGTAGGAAATGTCCATTCGCTTGACTCTTGGACCAAAATTGACGCCAATATAGCCGATTAACCAAATTTGATAAAAATCCAAGGGTACCCCCTTGGAAATTTTTTTCAAAATTTTCCAAAAAAAAAAATGTTGCTTAATGTTTTGGTACATGCACTTGGTCCAGCTTATTCCAAACACGTGTTTTTTTCTAATCCCTTAACCCCAGTTTGCCGGAAAAGTTTTTTACAGTTTTTTCTATCTTCCGGCAAAACGTTGCATAATTTTTAGCCACATGTATAGATTTTTTTAATCAGCAAGTCACCCTTAATCGAAATAATTCAAATTGCAAACAAAATATACACTTTTAATTTTCTCGAAATTTTCTGCGAATACATACATTCAAGTGGAAATTTTTCTCACGAACAGTTAGATGTAGGAAAATTCTGTGTTTGGCAGAAGAACAAGCGGCCAATTTTATGTAGGAAATGTCCATTCGCTTGACTCTCGGACCAAAATTGACGTAAATATAGCCGATTAACGAAATTTGATAAAAATCCAATGGTCTACAGTTTATTCGATTTTCCGGCAAAACGGTGCATAATTTTTAGTCATATGTATAGATTTTTTTAATCAGCAAGTCACCCTTAATCGAAATAATTCAAATTTCAAACAAAATATACACTTTTAATTTTCTCGAAATTTTCAGCGAATACATACATCCAAGTGGAAATTTTTCTCACGAACAGTTAGATGTAGGAAAGTTCTGAGATTGGCAGAAGAACGAACGGCCAATTTTATGTAGGAAATGTCCATTCGCTTGACTCTCGGACCAAAATTGACGCCAATATAGCCGATTAACGAAATTTGATGAAAATCCAATGGTGTACAGTTTGTCGATTTTCCGGCAGAACGGTGCATAATTTCTGGCCACGTGTCTATTTTTTTTTAAACAGAAAGTCACCCTTAATCGAAATAATTCAAATTTTAAACAAAATATACACTTTTAATTTTCACGAAATTTTCAGCAAATACAGACATCCAAGTGGAAATTTTTCTTACGAACCGTTAGATGTAGGAAAATTCTGAGTTTGGCAGAAGAACGAGCGGCCAATTTTATGTAGGAAATGTCCATTCGCTTGACTCTCGGACCAAAATTGACGCCAATATAGCCGATTAACGAAATTTGATAAAAATCCAATGGTCTATAGTTTTTTCGATTTTCCGGCAAAACGGTGCATAATTTCTGGCCACGTGCTTATTTTTTTTTTAACAGCAAGTCACCTTTAATCGAAATAATTCAAATTTTAAACAAAATATACACTTTTAATTTTCACGAAATTTTCAGCAAATACAGACATCCAAGTGGAAATTTTTCTTACGAACCGTTAGATGTAGGAAAATTCTGAGTATGGCAGAAGAACGAGCGGCCAATTTTATGTAGGAAATGTTCATTCGCTTGACTCTCGGACCAAAATTGACGCCAATATAGCCGATTAACGAAATTTGATAAAAATCCAATGATCTACAGTTTTTTCGATTTTCCGGCAAAACGGTGCATAATTGCTGGCCACGTGTTTATTTTTTTTTTTTAAACAGCAAGTCACCCTTAATCGAAATAATTCAAATTTTAAACAAAATATACACTTTTAGTTTTCACGAAATTTTCTGCAAATGCAGACATTCAAGAGGAAATTTTTCTCACGAACTGTTAGATGTAGGAAAATTCCGAGTATGGCAGAAGAACGAGCGGCCAATTTTATGTAGGTATGTTCGCTTGACTCTCGGACCAAAATTGACGCCAATATAGCCGATTAACCAAATTTGATAAAAATCCAAGGGTACCCCCTTGGAAAATTTTTTCCAAATTTTCCAAAAAAAAAAAATTTGTTTAATGTTTTGGTACATGCACTTGGTCCAGCTTATTCCAAACACGTGTTTTTTTCTAATCCCTTAACCCCAGTTTGCCGGAAAAGAGGAAAAATCGAATTAAAAATCTACAGTTTTTTCTATTTTCCGGCAAAACGGTGCATAATTTTTAGCCACATGTATAGATCTTTTTAATCAGGAAGTCACCCTTAATCGAAATAATTCAAATTGCAAACAAAATATACACTTTTAATTTTCTCGAAATTTTCTGCGAATACATACATTCAAGTGGAAATTTTTCTCACGAACAGTTAGATGTAGGAGAATTTTGAGTTTGGCAGAAGAACGAGCGACCAATTTTATGCAGGAAATGTCCATTCGCTTGACTCTCGGACCAAAATTGACGCCAATATAGCCGATTAACGAAATTTGATAAAAATCCAATGGTCTACAGTTTTTTCGATTTTCCGGCAAAACGGTGCATAATTTCTGGCCACGTGTTTATTTTTTTTAAACAGCAAGTCACCCATAATGGAAATAATTCAAATTTTAAACAAAATATACACTTTTAATTTTCTCGAAATTTTCTGCGAATACATACATTCAAGTGGAAATTTTTCTCACGAACAGTTAGATGTAGGAGAATTCTGAGTTTGGCAGAAGAACGAGCGGCCAATTTTATGTAGGAAATGTCCATTCGCTTGACTCTCGGACCAAAATTGACGCCAATATAGCCGATTAACGAAATTTGATAAAAATCCAATGGTCTACAGTTTTTTCTATTTTCCGGCAAAACGGTGCATAATTTTTAGCCACATGTATAGATCGTTTTAATCAGGAAGTCACCCTTAATCGAAATAATTCAAATTGCAAACAAAATATACACTTTTAATTTTCTCGAAATTTTCTGCGAATACATACATTCAAGTGGAAATTTTTCTCACGAACAGTTAGATGTAGGAGAATTCTGAGTTTGGCAGAAGAACGAGCGGCCAATTTTATGTAGGAAATGTCCATTCGCTTGACTCTCGGACCAAAATTGACGCCAATATAGCCGATTAACGAAATTTGATAAAAATCCAATGGTCTACAGTTTTTTCTATTTTCCGGCAAAACGGTGCATAATTTTTAGCCACATGTATAGATCTTTTTAATCAGGAAGTCACCCTTAATCGAAATAATTCAAATTGCAAACAAAATATACACTTTTAATTTTCTCGAAATTTTCTGCGAATACATACATTCAAGTGGAAATTTTTCTCACGAACAGTTAGATGTAGGAGAATTCTGAGTTTGGCAGAAGAACGAGCGGCCAATTTTATGTAGGAAATGTCCATTCGCTTGACTCTCGGACCAAAATTGACGCCAATATAGCCGATTAACGAAATTTGATAAAAATCCAATGATCTACAGTTTTTTCAATTTTGCGGCAAAACGGTAAATAATTTTTAGCCACATGTATAGGTTTTTTAATCAGCAAGTCACCCTTAATCGAAATAATTCAAATTTCAAACAAAATATACACTTTTAATTTTCTCGAAATTTTCTGCGAATATTCAAGTGGAAATTTTTCTCACGAACAGTTAGATGGAGGAGAATTCTGAGTTTGGCAGAAGAACGAGCGGCCAATTTTATGTAGGAAATGTCCATTCGCTTGACTCTTGGACCAAAATTGACGCCAATATAGCCGATTACCGAAATTTGATAAAAATCCAATGATCTACAGTTTTTTCAATTTTCCGGCAAAATGGTGCATAATTTCTGGCCACCTGTTTATTTTTATTTAACAGGAAGTCACCCTTAATCGAAATAATTCAAATTGCAAACAAAATATACACTTTTAATTTTCTCGAAATTTTCTGCGAATACATAAATTCAAGTGGAAATTTTTCTCACGAACAGTTAGATGTAGGAGAATTCTGAGTTTGGCAGAAGAATGAGCGGCCAATTTTATGTAGGAAATGTCCATTCGCTTGACTCTCGGACCAAAATTGACGCCAATATAGCCGATTAACGAAATTTGATAAAAATCCAATGGTCTACAGTTTTTTCGATTTTCCGGCAAAACGGTGCATAATTTCTGGCCACGTGTTTATTTTTTTTAAACAGCAAGTCACCCATAATGGAAATAATTCAAATTTTAAACAAAATATACACTTTTAATTTTCTCGAAATTTTCAGAGAATGCATACATCCAAGTGGAAATTTTTCTCACGAACAGTTAGATGTAGGAAAATTCTGAATTTGGCAGAAGAACGAGCGGCCAATTTTATGTAGGAAATGTCTATTCGCTTGACTCTCGGACCAAAATTGACGCCAATATAGCCGATTAACGAAATTTTATAAAAATCCAATGGTCTACAGTTTTTTTGATTTTCCGGCAAAACGGTGCATAATATCTGGCCACGTGTTTTGGATTTTTTTAATCAGCAAGTCACCCTTAATCGAAATAATTCAAATTTTAAACAAAATATACACTTAATGTTCTCGAAATTTTCAGCAAATACAGACATCCAAGTGGAAATTTTTCTCACGAACCGTTAGATGTTGGAAAATTCTGAGCATATCATAAGAACGAGCGGCCAATTTCTACTATTAATTAATTCTCTGAAGTACGGGCCATTACTTTGTTTACATATTTCTATACTAACCTATCAAACGTTATTCCTGAAGATTTTTTTATCAAAATTGCTCTTGCTACGGCAACTACGTTGAGAACAAGAAACTATTATTATGCACTATCACAATATAATATTATAGTTACAATAAAAGTATTAAAACTAGAAAATATTCTAAAAACAGCAAATGTAAACAATCAGACACGATCTGACACAACGATCATAACAATATGGCCGAAGTGAGGTCGTTTTTAGTCACCAAGTCATCGAGTTAGAATCTCCATAGATTCTAACTCGATGATGAAATCGAATTATTTGGACGGCATCAGGAATGTTTTAACATTAAAAAAATTTGAATTAAATTCTAGAAAAGAGTGGGCAGACGTTTCTTTGATAAAAATCTTTAAACCATTACCTTTTTGGAGCTCTTTCTAAATAAAAATTTTCATATCTTCAAGATACTTATTTATAACATATAATAAAAAACCATCGGTATTGCGCGTGAAAAATACAAAAAAAAAAAATTAGGTTCAAGAAAATTGAATTTCAAATATCAAAATCGGTATACGTAAAAAATGTATTTTCTCGAATTCCAATAAAGCAATTTTCTTCATTTTTTTTAATCGGACGTAAGTCGAATAGAGCCATCTAAAAAATGCATTACCAAATATGCTTTAGTTTTGTTATAAATAAATAAATTTTTTTTTCCAGTCTTCAGAGACAAAAATTCCAATGAACCAAATCATACGAACAAGCTGAATTTTTCTGATAATGTTAATTTTGCGAACCCAACAAATATGCAAAAAAGTTTACTATTCCTACGCCCGGCTTCCCCCTAAAACCACACCCCTCGTAGGAGAAAAAATTGTTTATTAAAAATTTGTGCTTCGTAGAAAAAATATTTCAAACAAAAAATGTAGCTGAGACCATTTTGAACAAAAATGTCCATTAGCACTTTTTGTGTAAAATAAACCGTTCTCTCAAAAATATCGCTTGAAGTGACGCGGCTACGCACGCGAAATCAATCTATAATATAAAAATGAATCGCAAAATGTGTTCGTAAGCGCATAACTCAAGAACGCATGGACCAATCTTAACAATTATTTTTTAAAATGTTCCTTGAAGTCTAATGATGGTTTTTACGACGAGAAAAATTCGAATAATTTCCGGGAAAACCCTAAAACAGCCCTTTTCTTTTTCCCATACAAATATTTTCTAACTAAATGTAGACTCAATTTGAACTTTATTGCCATTCAATAAAGTTTATATTAAATTACAAGCACTTACTGTGGTCTAAACAATGTAGGTGTGTTCCTAACGTTGAAGAGTTAATTTTCGCTTTATTGTCGCTGCACAAAGTTCAAATTCAATCAAATGTATGTGTGTGCGCATTCGCGTTGGAGGATCTTATGCGTTCACACAAGAGTAGTAATATCGTAAACCCGACCAAATTGAAAAGTCAAAAAATGTAAGAAATATAGATTTGATTGGAATCGCAATATTCTTTCTTTTGTTTTAGTTTCGGAACGCGTCATAAATTGCATCATTTTCACGTCGTTGCACATCTGTCAAACAAACCGCGTTAAAAAGCGTTTTCTTGCTTTTTTTTTCTGTTACCTTATCTACTCAGTTTTCTTTTGTCAACTTGATAAACGAAACAAATTCTTCAGTTTTCTTCGATTTATTTTTGATTGATTGTGTTATATCGTGTTTTGTGCAAAATGTTTTAATATCTGTGATTAATAATTATTAAGTATATTCGATATGCCTCCTATAAGACGAAGTAATTTAGGTATACGAACCCGAAATGCTACAAACCAAACTAATTACCGATCTAATCATACTGCACAAGAACGTGACGACCGAAATGAACGTGAAAGAATTCGTATAGCACGAACGCGGGAAGCGAAAGATTCAACTAATAATCGCGCTGGTTTCAATTACGATTTGTCAATTGACTACAGTAACTACCAATGTGTTACTCTTGGATCTAAGAACTTGGTTTGTTCTCATTGTAAGGCATTGGAATACAAAAATGAAGCCAATGGATAATTGTGTTGCGCAAATGGGAAAGTGAAATTGATACCATTGGATCCACCAGCAGAGCCATTGTACTCATTGGTTTCAGGAATAGGACCAGATTCCATACACTTTTTCTCAAATATCCAAGAATATAACAATTGCTTTCAAATGACGTCATTTGGGGCAACAAACGTAGTTCGGGAAAATTTCATGCCAACATTTAAGGTATGTATTATAGCAGTTAATCATTCAAAAGGTGTTTCCAGATGTTGCTCAAAATTACAGAAACCATGATTGGTTTAGCAAACGGGATATATTGGCTGCAAAAAACATAGATGTAAATGAATTAAATTTCAAAATTCAAGAACAAATTACAGGCGAATTGAGGATATATAAATCAGTTGATTCGGCTACTAACCAAGATGATGTCGTCAACTATCCGCCTGAATTTTTAAACTCGCTGGATTTACCAGCATTGCCACCTCGCAATCTTCAATTAAAGGTTGGATCGGTAGTTATAATGTTGAGAAATATCAACCAACCGCGTCTTTGCAACGGCTCACGGTTAGCGATAAAAAATTATTGAACAATGTGATAGAAGTAACTATACTGAAAGGAAAGTATAAAGGAGAAGACGTTTTGATACCACGTATCCCAATGATTCCGACTGATGTACCATGTGAATTTAAACGACTACAGTTTCCAGTGCGACTTGCTTTTGCTATGACCATAAATATGTAGGTCCCAGGGGCAATCATTAGGTGTTTGTGGTATTAATCTAGAAAACCCATGTTTCTCACATGGTCAATTGTATGTTGCGTGTTCCCGTTTTGGAAAACCATCAGATTGGTTTTTATATTCACCAGGTCAAACAAAAAACATTGTAAATCATAAAGCACTACAATAAAAATAAAACAGATTTCTGTTAATAGGTTTTAACCTTAAGTTCCCCTTTTAGTTTGAAGCCCTCTGGCAGACATCCCAATCGGAGTTTTTAGTGGGTCCAAAAGGGTGGCCAAAGTTCATGGAAGCGAAGATACTTAGGTCACCCGAGCTGACCCTCACACACCGCCCTATCATCATGGTGACGGTTCTGTTCAGGAGAATTAAAGAAATAAACTGTCACATTCCAAATCTATTTGACAGAAAGAAGTCTGTGGGTCCGTTAGTTTTAAATAAAATTTGTATTAATTCGACGATAAACATTCGATATCTTTTGATCAGTGTCCTATCGACAAAAATCAAAAAGCGTTTTGAAAATGAAAACTTTTTTATGCAAATTTGGCCGCAATTAAAGCCAGTTTCTAAAAAAGTATTAAATAAATGAACGTTGCGCGATTTTTCCCATTTTTTACAATTCTCATGAGATCATTAAAACGAAAATCATCTTCTTCTTCTTAAAGTTCCATCTCCTATCGGAGGTTGGATATCATAATGGCTATGGTCACTTTGTTGGCTGCTGCTCTGAAAAGTTGTAGTGAACTACAGTTAAACCATTCTCTAAGGTTACTCAGCCAGGAGATGCGTCTTCTTCCTATGCTTCTTCTTCCTTGGATCCTTCCTTGCATAATAATTCTCAGCAGCTCATATTTTTCTCCTCTGGTTATGTGACCCAAATACTCTAGTTTTCTTCTTTTTATGCTGTTCATAATTTCTAACTCCTTATTTAGACGTCGTAGTACCTCAACATTGGTAATCCTTTGAACCCACTGATTTTTTAATATCCTTCTGGAACACCACATTTCGAACGCTTCTATTTTTCGTATGTGTTGTTTCTTCAATATCCAAGCTTCCATTCCGTATAGTAAGATAGAAAATATGTAACATCTTAGAGCCCTCAATCTGAGATGCAACTGAAGGTCTCTGTTGGTAAGAACTGTCTTCATTTTCACAAATGCTTGCCTTGCAGTTTCAATTCGAACTTTGATTTCTCTGCTTTGGTCATTTTTGTCATCAACCCAGGTTCCCAGATATTTGTATGTCTCTACTTTTTCTATTTGGGTTTGCTCTATCATTAATCTTTCATTTCCATGTTGCGTTTTTGAGACAATCATAAAATTTAGTTCTTCTCTTATTTATTTTTAGTCCGTATCTAATGCAATAAGCGTTAATTCTATTTACCAATTCTTGTAGAGATTCCAGGGTGTCTGCCATTATAACGGTGTCATCAGCGAATCTTATGTTATTTACTATTCTTCCGTTTACAGAGATTCCATCACCCAGATCCGCTATCGCTTCCTGGAATATGGCTTTACTGTACACGTTAAACAGTAATGGTGACAGAACACAGCCCTGTCTTACTGCTCTCTTTATATCTATATTTTCGGACTTTTGTTCTTCTATCTTTATATTGGCCTTTTGATTCTAATACAGATTGATAATGATTCGTAAGTCTCGTCTGTCTATATCTTTGTTTCCAGAACTTCTATTAGTTTTTCATGTCGGACCCTGTCGAATGCCTTCTCGAAGTCTATGAAACAGGAATAAAAATCTAGGTTCATATCTAAGCATCTTTGAGAGAGGACATTAAAAGCAAACAATGCCTCTCTCGTTCCCAGTCCCTTGCGGAACCCAAACTGAGTATCATCAAAATCATCTTCTAGTTTTCTATATAATCTTCCATGAATCACCTTTAGAAATATTTTGAGGGTATGGCTTATTAGTGATATTGTCCTATAGTCTGAACAATCTTTGGCATATACTGTTTTTGGTATTGCTACAAAGGTGGACACCAACCATTCCTGTGGGATTTTTCCAGTTTTATATACTTCATTAAATAGGTCCAGAAGTATAGGGTCTGGACCTACAGTTTTTCCGTTTTTTGCGTTTCGTATTGCTTGTTCGATTTCCTCTATTATGATCTCTGGTCCCGTTTCGCTGTCGATTTCTTCCGTATCACTTTTATATTAACCGGTCACTATGGAATTTCCAATTTTCAAAACCTATGGCATGAAATTTCGGTTTTAAATTTTGGCAACAAATGTGAGGCACTTGAAAAATGCCGAATTTAAACTTTCGTCACGTGATAACGGCTGCATGCGCAAGAGCATATATCGTAAGTTCTATCAATTGTGGTTATGTCACTTTTAGGACAATTTAAACTAAAATACAGTGAACCTCCCTTAACCGAAACGGCTGACAGTTTCAATTATTTTGTCAATAAAAAGTAAATGTTTATCGCAAAACGTAAACAATTCCTTTAATTTCACTCACTGATTAATGTCTAGATGTGTTGGGAAATCACAAAAACCAAGAGCTCTAAAAGATTTTTCCGAAAAAGCACTTTCGGTTATAGAAGCCAAAAAAGGTCGTGGATGTCGACCACTTTATTTTCCACCGACTGTCACAAGCTTAATTCAGCTGTTAGACCAGGGAGTAATAGAGACATTATAGAGGAGCATTCTTAAGACATCTGTTATTACAGGAGACGAATTAATCCAAAAGTATTCCCGAAATTCTCAAATCTTTAACAATGAAACATGTTTATTGGTGAGCTGTCTCGTGGGCGAAGATCAAATCTTCAACTTTTAAAAAATGCTGGAACAAACTTTTTGATGGGATTTTGATTGACGATCCTGAAAAAGAAAATGGTAAGGAAACGACAGAAGAAATTAAAGCTTTCATAAAAAATTTGTCGGAATCTGACGAAATTAACCAAGAAGAGATACGTGAGTGGTTAGCAGTCGATGACTCAGAAAGTGAATTCATCGACCAGGACATCATTGATATGGTTCTTTATCCAGACAACCTGAGCATATCAGACGACGAATATGACGAACCAAAAGGCAACAGGCAGCAAGAAACCGCCGACGAGATTTTCAACGGCTTAGAGATAAGAATTTTATACAGTAGGCCTAATTAGTTAGGTACACGACCAGGTTCTTAATTTTTGTTGTCATTGCATAAAGTTTTGTCCTTTTCAGATTACTTTACGTTTTGTCGAACAATCGAATGAGGCAAACTCATGACGTTCATGAGGCAAACGATGGAGAGAGAGAAAAATATTATTGTCAAAGGAAAACGCAAAAGAAAATAGAAGATTTCTGTAAAAAACATGTTAAACTTGTTCATTTTCCTTGATTTTATTACTTTATTCTGGATTTACTTAGAAAACATTACGAAATCAACTCATAGTATTTTTTAATACCATTTGATCAAGAACATTATAAAAGACAATGTTATTTTTAACCGAAATTCTTGTTATCCGAAACGACCTCCCCCCCAATTATTTCGGTTAACGGAGGTTTTACTGTAGTAAGAGAAAAAAAAAAAGGAAAAATATGGAATAAAAAAATAAACATTGTCGAATAATTTATTTCTAAAAGAAATCGTTATTAACTAAAAAAAATTGTTTAATGGTGGTGTCGTAATAAAATAATGGACGCATCGTAAGCTCCGTATTCCAGTCTTATACAGTGTTGATATATCTGGTTGGCAGTACTGGCTATAAACATCGGATGCTTCACGTTATTAGATAAATCCAAGACTAATTTCATATCTTTCTGTAAATTGGTCAGAGACTGCTCTACATCGCGGAAGTTTTCTTGTTGCAACAAGCCGCATTTTCTTAGAAGATATAAACTGGACAAATTGGTACGCTCCAATATCTCACATATCCTTTTTATGCCCACACCGTTACGTTCTGCTAAATTTAGAGCTTCACATAGTGCAGCCAGGTTAACGCCTTTTATTACTTGTAGTATCAAGTTAATTTTAGAGGCATATCTGAAACAGAAAAATTAAGTTAAAACACTGGTTTTCTAATTTGTATCGTGCAATTATGAATATGTCGGCTTTTTGAAGAAGAAACGCATGTGTTTTATTACTGTAATTATTTAATTCATTTATGTATGTTTGTCATCATCATCAGTTGGCGCTACAGCCCTTCGTGAGCCTTGGCCTGCTTCAAAACATTCTTCCATCCTTCCCTATCGAGTGTCTGTCTTCTTCACTCCCTCACTCCAATCTCCCTCAGATCTTCCTGTACATCGTCTAGATATCTGAGTTTAGGTCGCCCCCTTCTACTTCTTCCGACCGGCCTGTTTAGCATAGTTATTTTAAACTCGGTTCGCTATTCCCAGTCCAAACTGTCTAGTGCATTTAGTAATTATTTTTTTGCGAAGTTAGTTACTTTTTGACAGACTAAAAGTGGCTGGAAATTACTATACAACCAAGCACACGTACTCACAGCCAATATTAATAGTAAACAAACTAAATAGTAAATAAAATAGAACTTTGCGAATTACCGACAATTAATATTTATTTATCTGCACCATATAATAAATGGTTATTTTAAATTATAACGACTAAAATATATTTTTTAAATATATACTACCCAAAATTTGATGAGTTTAGTATACACTTCCACTATTTAGAATAATTCTTCTTTTTTTTTTAAGAAAGAAGTCTGCAATAGTAGGATACTTGAGCTATTAATACTGAGAAGTAGGAATTGTTGTGTTGTAGGTTTCCGACAATGAATCTGTCAAAATATGCCCGAGCTAAGCGAATGGAGTTTAGAGGGATCACTCTTATCCATCAGCATAACGTGGCCCACCCACCTTAGGCGGTTTATTTTGATGGTCTTCACAATATCTGCATCACCAAAAAGTCTATAGAGTTCAAAGTTATATCGCCTTCTCCACAGACCCTGTTCGTTTACTCCGCCATATATGGTCCTCAATACTTTTCTTTCAAAGACTCGCAGCAACTCTTCATCTCGGGTCGTCATTGCCCATGTTTCCGATCCGTATGTGAGCACTGGGCGTATTATTGTTTTATAAAGTTTGCACTTCGTTGCTATTGACATACTTCTCGCTCTTAGTTGAGGGCCCAGGCCAAAATAACAGCGGTTAGCCACGCATATTCTTTTTTTTTATCTCGTTGGATGTGTTATTTTTGTAGTCTACCAGTGATCCTAAGTAGCAGAATTCTTCTACCATTTCTATCGTTTCGTGTTGCACCTCTAAGTTATTTTATTGAACTCCTGATATGGCCGGCATATATTTAGTTTTCTGTATGTATGTTTGTAATATGTTAAAATAAAATATTAAAAACACTTTGTCACCGATCAGCGCAATACACCCCAGCCGTGTTGTTTGTTTCCTTCTCGGTATCGATGACTTGCTGTTATGACAGATTTAGCGTGTAGGTGGCCGCATTATCCGCATCTCATTCCTCAGTCTGTTCTTTGCGATTCAACAGAAATTAGAGGCTATCCGAAGGATTCAAAATGGAGAGATTTTACGGACAGCCGCAGCAGATTTTGTCGTTGGCGTTTCTACAGTTTCCGATTCGGTTAACATGAAAAGCAAATTTGAGGAACATACTTCGAAAATGACAAACAAGAAAACTATAAAACTAAGTAAAATTAGAAGGTAAATGAAGCTGTCTATTTGTAGTTCACACAATAAAGAGCCAAAAGAGTAGCATTATCTAGACCAATAATTCAAGAGAAGGCGAAAATGTTATCCGACATGATGGGCGATGAAAGTGGATGATTTAAAGCAAATTCGAAAAAAAAAAATAGCTATTCGTTAATTGTGGAGAAAAAAAAAACTATCTGCTGACCACTATGCTGTAAATATTTTTAAAACTTAAAAATTTTTAATACCAAAAAATTTAATACCAACTTTAATATTGGATTTGGTACACCCAAGAAGGATGCCTGCTCTACCTTAATAAGCTTGACAGAAAATTAAACAAGAATGCGATGGTGCTAAAAAACAAGAGCATATTACAGAGAAACGAGTTCACCCGTTAAAAGCTTTAACAGATATCTTAAAAACAGACGAGAATGTTATTATTTTCAGTTTCAATTTTCAAAAAAACTTAGTACTGCCAAAAGTGGCGGATCAGTCAGCATATTATAGCAGACAACTTTCTATTTACAACTTTTTAATGATTCAAGGATCGTCCAAAGACCAACTGAGTCAACAAAATGTATTCTCATATTATTGGACTGAGGATGTGCATAGCAAAGGATCCAATGAAGTAAGCTCAGAAGTTTAACACAGACTTAATGCGACGCATTTTGGAGATGCAAAGATATTAAAGCTGATAGCGAATGGATGTGGAGGTCAAAATAAAAAATCTCAGCGAGAAGATATATTAGTGCAAGAAGAAGTAACTTACAGAGTAGAGCTCGGTATACATATCTAAAAAAAGAGTAACACCTGTAAAAAACTGGAAAGAAGATGGAAGATTAAGTTATTTTGGAAATATCATAAACCCATCAAATCCTCAAACTTCTGAGAGCAATACTAGAAATGAGAACTGTGGCTTAGAGAATAGGGAAGAATTTTTTATATATCTTGTATAGAATAAAGCATTTGTCAATTTACAACTGTCTTTCATCATCATCATCATGCAACCTCCTCTGTCCACAGTTGGACATAGACCTCTCCCATTCTTCGCCACTCTTCACGGTTCTGTGAGTTTTGTTGACATTAGTTGGATATTCGTTTAATGTAGTCCATTCAGCGTGTTGGTGGTCGTCCTCTGCTGCGTTTGTCTTCTCTTAGGCGCCAGTCAATTAGTTTTCTGGTCCATCTTGAGTCTTTTAGTGTCGCTATGTGACCTGCCCAATTCCATTTCAGATTGGCTATACGTTCGACGACATCAGTGATACCTGTCCTTTTCCTTAGGTCTTGGTTCCTTATTTTGTCTTTTTTTGTCACGCCTAGAATTGATCTTTCCATGCGCCTTTGTGTCACTCGCATTTTTAGTGCTGTTGTTTTTGTGAGAGTGAGAGTTTCTGCTTCGTATGTCATAATAGGAAATGTCTTCCGTTTCATAGCTATCGGGATGTTGCTCTTAAAGATGTCTCTTAGTAAACCATACGCCGCCCAAGCAAATGTTATTCGTCGTTGAAATTCACAGATCTGATTAGCCTTGCTTATTCTGATTTCATGACCAAGATATATGTACTTTTCTGCCAATTCTAGCACTTAATTTTGGATGGTTAGGTGTTCGCTGGGAACCAAATTTGTCATAAATTTGGTCTTACTGTTGTTCATTTTTAAACCTATTGTTGAAGACACGTTATCTAATTCTTGTAGCATTTGTTGTGCTTCACGCAGATCTTCGGTAATAAGTACTATATCATCGGCAACACGCAGATGATGGAGAATTTCCCCGTCTATTTTTATTTCTCTATTTTCCCACTTTAGCATTTTAAAGGCGTATTCGAGGACCGTTATAAATAATTTAGGTGAGAGAGTGTCGCCCTGTTGCACACCTCGCTTTATATGAATTTCTCTGGTGGTATCATGTAGTTTTACACGCATTGTGGCGTTTTGGTACAATGTACTAACTTTGTAAGCCGGTAATCTATTCTACTATTGTTCAGAGCAGTTATAATGCTGTCTAATTCCAGGGTATCAAAGGCTTTGTGAAAGTCTATGAAGATAAGTACCAGTGATCTGTTATATTCTATCGATTTTTCTATTAGGGTTTTTACTGTTTGTAGGCGATCGTTTGTTCCGAATTTTGAACGGAAGCCAGCTTGTTCTCGGAGTTGGTAAAAATCTAACTTTTTTTCTAGTCCTTTCGCCGGGTAAACATTTTATAGACGTGGTTCAATAAGCTGATTGGTCTACAGTTTTCTAGGTGCGACTTGTCTCTTTCTTGTGTAGTAAAATTGTTACTGCATTGTTCCATATTTCCGGTATGCAACAATCTGTTAGACAAAGATTAAACAAAATTTTTATTTGGTTGAGAAGGGCACGTCCGCCCATCTTTATGGCTTCTATTACGACTCCATCTTCTCCTGGTGCTTTGTTGTTTTTCATCTTTTTCATTGCGTCTTGGATTTCGCTTAGTGTGATCTCTGGCATGAACTCTGAACCCTGGTTGATGATTTTGTGTGATGTGGCGACTTCCAAGTTCGTTTGGTCTTCTCTTTGACTTGTGTATAGTTCTTGATAGAAGTCTTCGTCTATGTGTAGTAGTTCTTCTCTATTTGCTATGGGGACTCGTATGTCCTTTAGTTTGTGTATTTTACATTTTCCATTGTTTAGCCGTCTTCTCAGGAATTTCTTAAATTTTTCCTTATAGCTTTTGATACTTCTTTATTTATTTTTCGTAGTTTTTATTCATCAATGCTTTCGTTTCCTTTGATTTCTCTTCTAGTTTCCATTAGTTGCTTTGTTTCAATGGTTATTTTTTCATCTTTAACAACAACTGTCTTTAATTTTATCTGTATTGTATATTGATACACATAATTTTATCGCCCTGAAATGATAATAATTGTTATAATACAATATTCCATGATCAGATTTAGACATTACTTGATATCAAAAACAGCAGTCTTTACTATGTTTTGTTTCATAACCAGAAAACTCCAAATTTGACTATCAAACTCAGAAATCTCCATTTTATTATCAAGAATTTTTGATTTAATTGTAACTAAAACATGTTACAACTAACGAAAATCGTTAAAGCAATTCCAATGTTATGCCCTGTCAAGAAATTTTTAATAACAGTAAGTGATAAGTTGACAATATAATTTATACTTCACTGTGGAAAATGTCATTGTGAGAAGTTGTTGACTTTGATAATAGATGACTCAAATATAAAATGAGTGTTGTGATAAATCAAATTGTTTTTGGATTTTCAGGGTTTAAAATTATTACCAAAAAATAAATAATCCATTTGAACACCCCAGAATTTTCCTAAAGGTACGCTCGTCAGTCTTAAAAGGGATTAAAGTAAGAATCAGCTATTGTTAATAAGGGTCAGCTATTATTAGTCTTAAATTCACAACATTTTTAGCTACAGACTCTATTAAAAGTATTGCATTTTTATTGCATGCTTTAATCTAGAAGAGCTAGAAGATACATACCCAACTTCTCCTAAAAATATAACAGTATTTCCTATAGCTTTAAAAAATGTAGGGCATTTAGAAAACAGTTCCGCATCACCGGCCACTAGTGTAATGAAATTTCCATTGGCTGCTTCCGTTTTACTCCTTTGAATTTGAGCTTCCAAATATTTACCTCCTTTCTTTTCGATAACTGAATTCATATCTTTTGAAAATTCTGGACCTGTAGTAGTCATCTGAATTATGCCTGTGAATTTGTAGGATAACTTATTAGCCTAAACATACAGTACAAAAGAATATGTTAGAAAACAGATATAGAATGATCTCTTGTCCAAATAAAATGAAATAAAATTTATTGGGTAATGGCCTAATTACTTTGTGCCAGGCATTAATTTTTCTTTTTGTTTGTTTTACAATTGTTGCAGTTAATAAAAGTATTAGATATTGTTGATTAATTGACAAAATCACATAGTAGCAAATAAGGATATCTGTTTATTTAAAAATTAAACATTGTAACAGAACAAAAATGGATTCTAACCTAGAATCTGGAATGCCAAAAGGTTTTATTTTATCATAACTTTATATTTATATAGATTTGTGCAGATACAGTTTAATTACTGAAATAAAGAATTAGTATATAACAAATACCTTTATTTTTTAAAGATACATCTTCTGGTTTGTGTATACCAAAACTTTTTTCAAATAAAGCCCTCACTGCTTCTTTATCTGATAAACAAACTAGTATCACATCAGAATTTTGTAGAAGTGCTCGTGGAGTATAATAATGTGTAAGCTTTTTCTTGAATTTGGGATCAAATTTGTTCATCAGGGACTCACATTTACCAATTGATCTATTCCAAATGTTAACCACATGACCAGAATGGATTAGGTTACTGGCAATATCTGCTCCTAAATTACCTGCAAAATAAAACAAAATTTAAGTTTTACAACTATATTGCCAAAATACATAATTTGTAAAAATATTACTGTATCACTTACCAATGCCAAGTACTCCAAAAACCAATGTTGAGGTAGTAATATTTCTATTAAGGGGTATTTTAGATTCAAGATCTTCATCTGTACTTACACTTACAGATCTTGATCTAACCATTAGCTTTGCTCTGTTTTTCATTCTACTTTCACTTCTTTTAAGTTTCCTCTCATACTCCTGTATATTAAACTTTTCTTTAACTGGTACTTGGTAGTTTGAATTCAATTTTTTACGTTCGAGGTGCGTTTCAGCCTCTTTTATTGCTTCTGAAAAATTAACATGTCCTTGTTCTTGTCTGTATTTATACCTGTTACCTTCATATGCACAGAGTCTTTCTCTAGATATCCAAGAATAATTCTTAGAGCCAAAAAAATATACCCAGTAATACTTTGTATTCGGATCTTTGGAAGGTTTTGGCACTTTAACATCTTTCAAAACTACACAGGGCCAATACGGAAACCCAACCAGTTTCCCCCATGCAATATCACCTACATTTATTTCAGCCATGTCATATAGAAAAAAAACCATTGGGATTTTATAAATATTAATCTAATTCAACTTATGAAGACATATAAACAAGAACACAAACAAAAAACAATAATTAACCAACATATTAAGGTGTAAGTTGTTTTGATTTCTGATCTGTCAAATAAAAAATAAAACTGTTTTAGGCCTAAAATGCAACCGCCTTTACACTTATCTCTATGATTTTATTTTTAAATATCCCATACACTCTGAGCGTCCAAATCCTTGTATGTGCAATGTATATAACTCCTATGAGACACGTCTAGATTCATTACTCGTACTTAAGTTGATTAAATTGATAGTATTTTCTTTTCAAGTCGTTTACTTTATA
Source organism: Diabrotica undecimpunctata (assembly GCF_040954645.1). Taxonomy (NCBI): domain Eukaryota; kingdom Metazoa; phylum Arthropoda; class Insecta; order Coleoptera; family Chrysomelidae; genus Diabrotica; species Diabrotica undecimpunctata. Next base: position 27,946,655 of record NC_092810.1, read on the forward strand.
AATTTCGCCTACCATTACCATGACAGCTTAAGCTTGTGTCACAGAATAAAGAAGCAATTTGTCCATTGTTCTGTGCCTGTGCTTGTGTTCTATAAATAAAAGAAAAAGAATTTATTACAGCTGCTATAAAAGTGCTATACGTACATCAGCTAGTAAAGCCACAGAATAAATAACAATATAAATACAAAATAAATAAATTGTTTATTATTCTGTGGTAAATCTGTATAGTCCATAGATACTTGTAGAGATTGTAAAGCTTTTATGCATATTAAATTTCTTTGTGGGGTGTGAATAAAATAATTTAGATATCGTCCAACAGGACCGAAATAAATTAACAAAAATTGGGTATCATAAAACATAAAATTGCGCTACTGTTCGTTATATTACCGTAGTAACTGCAGTTCTATGTTCTAACGTAGAAATTATTGCTGTCATCTGTCACTACTGTCAATAATCAGCTGTAACTGTAATGGTTTTAAAATGCTGAATTCAAAACAATCCTTTAAAGAATGAAAAAAATTAGCATATATGTGTTTGTTTCGTTAATTTTAGCATGTAGTTACATTATCGGCATTTTAAAGTTTTTGTCTGAAAATGAAGAGGATAGATGTGAAATGACATATATGTTTGAGTATCCTCAGTATGTGGTGAGTTGGGTTATCTTTTTATCATTTAATTCAAACAAATCAATCAAATTCACGTAAGTAAATATTTTAAGATATGATTTCATGTGCTCTATTTTAAGCACAACTATTGGCACAATTTCCTCAATTGCGGCAAGTACAAATTTTATGATCTGTATTTTTTTTTTAGAAAATTTCAAACAAAGCTGATAAAGAGTTTAGAAAATATGGATTGTACGCTTATAGTGAAGGTAGACTCACTGAAAGAACGCGAAATATGTATTTTGATGGAATACCGGTACTTTTTATACCGGGAAATGCGGGATCGCATAAACAAGGTGAATATATTTTTTTAAAAACTGTTGGAAAATTATATGTATTGGTCATTTTCTGGTAAATCCCTTGCATGTCATCCAATGTTGATCTCATTTTCATACATGCCTGAACATAAGGGATTATGAAACAATAAATTAGTCACTGGATTTTAGTTTTAAAACTGTAAAATGTATTTGAGAATGCAATGCAATTAAAATGCTTTGGACTAATATGTATAGCCGACAATAGAGATATAATGTGTATGGTAACAAGAAAAGTTGGGAAAAATAGAAGACACTCCTAGAATAATATATGAGGGATTTCGACCTTCATCTAATCTAAATAAGAAAATATATTTTATAATATTGTTTTCTACCTGTATTTAAAAATTAAAGAAAACTAATGCTAGATCATCTGAACTGTGTATAAACTTGTATGTATATATGTAGTTAATTTTTAGATAATTGTAATAAGGGTCCACAGCATTGTCTCATAAGCTCTGAATATTAGTTTTGGTCAGAACACTAGCTTGCAATAACAATAACAATACTTTTTAGAATAAAGCAATAAAAAAATAATAGTTTATATGCATGTACTTATCTTGATACACTCTTTGAATGCTTCATAAATAGCATTGCCAACTTAAAGCGTAAATATTAAAATAGGTTGCTAAATAGAATATTATTTTGACAACTTTCAGAAATGACTTTTTTACTAGTTTGCGCTTACTGACCTTATAACCTAACCTCCATATGTTAAAGGCCAGACATTTCTGTTAGGGTTTATTACCCTAGCCCAAATGTTAAAGTTTTTAGGTGCCAACGATTCACCTTATCCTCTATCTCTTACTGCTTGACATACACCCAACATTGTAAGAGTAGAATTTCTTTTTAACATACATTTTCTTGTAGTTCGCTCTCTATCCTCGGTAGCATTAAGAAAATGGCTGAATTCAAGGACATCTTACCATTTCGACTATTTTGCAGTTGATTTAAATGAGGAATATAGTGGCCTGTATGGCCCTTTACTTTTTGACCAGTTGCGTTATGTTAATGCTTCACTACATAGAATTTTAGAGTTATATGAAGACAGGCAGCAACCTCCTGAATCTGTGGTGGTAGTTGGACATTCCATGGGTTAGTAAAACACTTAATACTCCAATCTTTCACTGAATGAACGTTTATATTTTAATTATTTAAATTTTTAGGTGGAATTATTGCAATGAAACTGCTCTCTGAACTAGAACAACCCGAACTTATATCTGTATTAATAACCTTGGCTTCTCCATTGAAAAGACCAGCATTGAGCTTAGACTACCACATGAACAAATTCTATGAAGGAATATTTGACGAGGATTTTAGTAAAACCACTATTGTTAGTTTAGGAGGAGGATATAAGGATATTTTAATGCATCCACATTTTACTAAAAGAAAAAATAATGATATAATCCACGTTTCAGTAAGTCATTATCATCATAAACACAGTACATTTTGAAGGAAGTAATAGTTTTACATAAAACTATAATATGTATTTGATTTTTAGACATCACACATTCCAATGTCTTGGACTGAGAGCAATCATGTACAAATACTGTGGTGTAAACAGGTTGTTATGGCTCTCAATAGAGCTTTATTTGATAGCGTTAACATGAAAACACGACTGATTTCAACAAATGCCACATACCGTAAACATGCGTTCAAACATCATCTCATTAAGGTAAGAAAAACAAAGTAAAATGTAAATTTAAGTATAATAATAGATTAGGTAACTGGATGTGTGATAATAAAGGAGAATTTGGATAACATGAATCTATACAATCAAATCAAATATGGTTTCGTCTGGCAGTTCTTTGTTAATGTAGTTTATTTTCTACTGGCAGCAACTAAACCTCTCGCCCTTCCACAATCAAACCCAAAATCAAAGTATATATTTAACCATGTTAATAAACCATGATTAATTTTGGTATTTCTTATTGATTTTGTTCTAGAATAGTGGAACAAAAGTTAAAGACAGCGAACAGTATTCTAAATTGGTCACCATTAATACAAAAGGCAAATGGATAGATGATATACGTAAAATGTACTCGATAGAGCACGCACGAGGACTCAACGAACCTCACTGGAATATGATAGCGCTATCCGACCTTCCTGGTTACGAGATTTTGTCCATATTGGCAGTTAACTTGGAAGTTACTGATTGGATCTTCGCATGCAATGCTTACTATATCAAACAAACTTCTAGAGCTTGGTAAGTAGATCTATTATATAAAATTAATCTCTATCATGTCATGCCATAACGTGAGGACGTGTTGTGTGGAAATTCAATACAAAATCAGTGCAAACTCGTTACTTGGGGTTTTTGGGGTCATTGAACATTAATATCACGTCGGCGATGATCTGCGAGGTACCTTTTTACGGTTTTGCGAGGCACCTACGATTTACAAATGTATCATTTTTTATCACTTCGAATTACACTTTGGAAGATGCATTTTCCTTGTTCAATAATGTAATTTTTATTTCAACACTCATAAGAATCGAATGAAGTTTCATTGAGATCCATCCTACTGCAGAAATTTGGTAGGTTTATTGCTTCATTGCCTGAAAAAAATATTTTTCAAACTGAATAATTAATCAATTTTACATAACTTACTTTTACTTAACATCAGAAATGTCTGAGTCATCGCTATCTGCACTAAAGTGAACAACAATGGGTTCCATAATGATATCTGCCTGTATATCTAAATTCCACATCTTTTCTTCTTTTTTTCTGCGTGTGAAAGATGCACTTTTGCCAGTTCTCTGGGGTAACGTTATTTAGGTCTTTGTGGAAGCCATAGATCACGTAATTTAACGTTAGTCTTTCGACTTGCTACTTCTTATGCCCAGATTAGCTCAATAGGATTAAGCTCACAATGGTATGGTGGTAATTGGTGAATAAAAACCACATGGTTATGAGCCATTTCATTAGCAACTTCTTCTTCTTCTTCAAGTGCCCTGTCCGTTGCGAACGTTTTCTATCAACATGGCAATTCTGATCTTGTTCGTGGCGCTTCTGAATAGTTCGACCGATGTGAGCTCAAACCACTTCCGCAGATTTTGGAGCCACGAGTGTCTTCTCCTGCCTGGCCCTCGCTTACTGTCTACTTTCCCCTGGACAATCAATTGCAGTAGACGGTACTTATCGTGTCTCAATATGTGGCCTAGATATTGAAGCTTTCTTTGTTTGATTGTGCTCACGATTTCCTTCTCCTTTCCGATTCTTTGGAGTACCTCTATGTTAGTGACATGTTCGGTCCAGGATATACGAAGAAATCGTCGGTACACCCACATTTCGAATGCTTCTAGTTTTCTCGTGAGCGTCTCTGTCAGCGTCCAGGCCTCCATACATAGTAATATCGGAAAAATGTAGCATTTAACTAGACGTAGTTAAATATTTATCGCCTGCCGATAATGCACCTAACGTAGGCACAACACTGCCATTACTTCAATCCAGTTGTGTTTAATATGTTAAATCCCAGTTTTCGTACTCGTCACCGTTATAATATATTATTATATAGCTAATGGAGCTTTGTTTTTACCTAATCAGTTATAAATCTTCCTAAGTACGTTGTTTAATTAATTACTTTTAATTTTAATTAATTAATTTTTTATATTTTCTATATCTCTCTTTTCAAGAACCCCTTTTTGTACCTTGTATAATTAGAAGAAATTATTTTTCGGATTATAATAAAGTACATCTTAATATTTATAATTTTATTTTAGTGTACCTACAAGCCATCACATAGTTCTAATACTAATAATTTATGTCCTTCTTGAAAAAAGTATCCTTCAAAGTATCCTAGGAAGTATCTGAATACATTTTTAAATGAAAGTATTCGTACTTTTTTAAAAAGTATCTGGATACATTTTGAGTATCCGTATCCGGTATCCGGATACTTTTTTTCAGTATCCGACCCAACTTTGCTGCCCAGTTATGTATTTTCATTTGGATGGTAATTCTTTATCTGTTGTCTGTTGCATAGTGATTTTCTGTAGCATGCACCTCTGCATCTCTGCATTTTTCTCAAGCACATGGCGAAATGTATGTTGAACTTAATCATCATCATCAATCCATAGTCGTCTACCGCTGAATACAGGCCTCCTATAAAAATTTCTATTTAGACCTATCTTGCGCTGTTGTAATTCAGTTGGTACATATCGTCAGTTCATCGTGTATGTGGTCTTCCCGGGTTTCGTCAATTCGCTGTCAGTCTCCACTCAAGATTTTTTTGGTCCATCCATTATTTTTCACTCTACAATGTGTCTCTCATTTAATTTTAGCTATGCGTTTTATAATTTCCTCTACATCACTTCTATGAATTTCTTCATTTCCCTCTCAATCTCTCAACGTTATGCCCAACAATGATCTTTCCATTCTTCGTTGCATCACTTGTAATTTAAGTGAATATGTTCTTATGAGAGTAAGTGTCTTTGCGCCATATGTAAGAAAATCGGGTATGATACCTTTAATCGAATAACGGAGCCGGGAAACAATATACAGTTATATCAATTGTTTTATTCGACTTCCATGAGTGTAAACTAACATAAGCTGACCACAATTAACCTAGATTTAACAAATTATATGCATCTCTATTCTAACTTCATTTTAGCCAAGAAGGCTTTCATCTGAGCCACAAATCCGAAATAGCTCCTTCGGTAAAGTACAAAAGGAGGTTTTTACACATCAATATGAAGTATCTGAAGCAGTACCGGAATGACCTATCCCACATAGTTTTTAGAGCGCTGCCGACAAACGAGCCTGTAAGTAAACTGTTATTATTATATCAGTGATCTTTGTCACGACTTTAGTAAGTCGTATTCATGTTTTACACAGTTTTTTATGATATTTAAAATTGTGTTATAAGTATGTTGTTTAGAAAAATCTGTAAAAAAAGACTATATATCGAAGTTTGACTAATCTAGGTATCTGACCTTTTGATAAACTCTTGCTACAAGTAAACAGTTCTTCATCTAATACCCATACCATGTCTACCAGCTTTTCATAAAATACAAAACGGCAAAATAAGCATATCTGTCAACGATAACCTTGTTTATAGTTTGATTTCAATATCTCTTTAACACTTACTTTAACAAATGACGGTAGTATCTAGGTTCAACATATAATGAAAAGAATATTATTTAGTTGAATATACTATGTAGTAATTAAGCACTAAGTTAACATTTGGCTTCATTTTTAAAACCAATCATTTATCCATTCACTCATATATGAATAAAAAATCAGTTATCAAGATTATATTTTAGTAAATATCATAAATTTATATATAATTTATTTTAATTTTAATTAATGTCATCAGTTTATGTTCAATTCAGTATAAATCAATTATACTACTATATTGTAATAATTTCACCAATATTTATTAATTGTGAAAATTATGTTTTGATTTGAAACCGGTGCAAGAGAGTATAGGAGACAAATGGATGAGGAAATAGAGAGACTGGAACCAGGGGAAAATGTGAAGGAAGTGTAGACAAAACATAATTGTAGAAACATAATAACTGAGAAGGTATGGGAAATATTGGGGAAAACCAATAGAGTTAGACAAAACGAATGGTTTGACAAGGAGCGCAAAGAAGCAATAGATAACAAAAATAGAGAATACCTAAAGACAAATCAAGCTAGATACACAAGAAGAGCAAAGAGGAATACCGGACCCTAGAAGGGAAGAAAAAGATTACATAGAAGACAAAAAAGGCAATTTGAAGAAAAGCAGTTAGAAAACATAGAATGGCTGAAAAATCAAAACGAAACTCTAAAGTTCTACAGAAATGTAAACAAAATGGCCAAGAATAGGGAGCTGTAAGGATAGAGAAGGAAATATCTAAGCGATATGGCTTCAATCTTGAACCGATGGGTTGAATTTTTCGACACAAAATTTATATCGCACAAGCAGATAACACCGTAGCAGATCGAAATGATTGGAATCTATTCAACCAAAACGAAAGACCACCTACCACTGAAGAGTTTGCCCAAAGAATTAAAAAGCTTAAAAATAATAAACCACCAGGAACTGATCAAATTTATAGTGAGCTCTACAAGAATGGTGGCGACGCCCTGCTACAAGCAATGCATAAACTTTTACTTCTGGTCTGGCAAAATAAGACCATGCCCTGTGAATGGTCTCAAGGCGTGATGTATCCGTTACATAAAAAAGGCGATCAGCTCCAGTGTGACAACTACAGAGGTATAACCCTGTTAAGAACTGCTTACAAAATTCTGGCCTATCTTCTCTATGAAAGGCTGCAAGTTTACACAGTTGGCATAATTGGAAAATACCAGGCTGGATTTTACTCCAGAACAATCAACAACTGACCAGATTCATTCAATAAGACAGATCCTCGAGAAAATATTAGAATTTAACATTGAAACCCATCACCTATTCGTCTACTTCAAGGCCGCATACGACAGTGTCAAGAGAACAGTACTATACCAATCAATGCGTGAGTTTGGTATACCAGAAAAGCTTATCCGATTAACGAGAATGACAATGTCTAACTTAAAAGCCAGCGTTAGGATACAGGGAGAAAATTCTCGATCTTTTGAGATAAAGAATGGACTCAGTCAAAAGGATGCCCTGGCTTTCCTCTTATTGCCTTGGAAAAGGCAGTCCGAGACACACCAATTAAAGATGGCGGTACTATTTACAATAGATCGATACAAATCTTAGCATACGCCGATGACATTGACATAATAGGGAGTAGCAAGCGAGATGTTGAGCAATACTTCCTAGAATTGGAAACGGTGGCGAAACAGGTCGGTCTAGTTATCAACGAAGACAAAATTAAGTACGTGTTGCTTACTAAGGACCCTATAGCAAATGAAGAACGGGAAACAGCATTTGGAAATCATATCTTTGAACGTGTTGATAGCTTCACATACTTTGGCTAGCTAGTGACTACTACAATGGGATTTGTTTTACTGGTAGTTGTTATTTTAAAACAAGATTAAATAGTACCCATACAGCGTAAAAACTTTCAGATAGACTATTCATTAAAAGTTACTGTTAAATATTTCAAAAATAATTCAGGAATGCTTTTAGTTGTTATTAAAAAATTATGGATGAAAAGATGCGTCGAAATAGAAAATTTCAAAATTTAGTAAAAAGTTTCATTAAATACTTTTTTGAACAAGACAATTGTTCAATGAAATAATTTAGAAAATAGTCCAAAAAGTTTAATGAAAAGTCTTGAGAAAATTGAAATTTTTGGTTGAATATATTTTAAAAATTGTTTAAAAAGTTTCGTAGATTTTTGGGCAGGAAAACAGTTTAATAAAAAGTTACGTGACGGTTTTTCATTGTGTTGATACAAACCTATTTTGAATTCAAAGTTATAAAATTTTATTTACATGTAATAAAAAAAAATAAATACTTTTAATATTAAAAATTTCATACCCTTTTAAGTTTTAAAATTAAAAATTTAACAATTTAATATATTAAAAATAAAGATTATATTGTAAAAAAAAACAGTTTGTAAATCAATGGCATCGAAATTTTATTAAGCCACTTCCCGCTACCTATATCTTTCATTAAGCCGACGGCCACGGTTTGAGTTTATGCAATCGCCCTCTTCAGCAGTGTTTTGAAGTATAATAACCGTGACCAAATCGCCTATTTGAAATGTCCTTCTATATGCATCTATATTCTTTGCCCAGACCTTCCTTATTTTATAAAAGTTGAAAATTGTACCCCTTGGGGGTAGTGCTCGGCTTTGAAATCTTAAATGAGAACCCCCATTTTTTATAAAAATATATAATTTTCCCCCTCATAAAAAAGTAAGTACCTTTTATAAGGAACATTTTTTTAGAATTTTTAATAGATGGCGATATAATCGGAAAAAACGATTTATCGTGATACCCTAGGAAAATTATGGAAACGGTTTAATATCTCGAGAAATACATTTCCAAATAAAAAACTAAAAAGCACTTGTTTAATATTTTTCAAAAAATTCATCTAGTACATACCCGCCAAATGCAACGATAACCTAAACTTCATGATGGTCCCATCTTTCGTATCTATATTGGGAGTATGCACTGACAAATTTTCATCTTTTTAAAAAAAAACCTTTATTAGTTTCAAGTACATTCGTATGGCTATGTCTTACCCTTACCTGCTGTTTTAAGATTTGCATTTATAACGAGCTGCCAAATGCGACCATCTAGACCAGCGGTTCTCAACCTTTTTTACTCAGCGACGCACTAACGTTCTCCTTACAGATTCGTGACACCCTTATATGTACATAATATAAACATATTATTTTTTATTTCGTAAGAACGTAACAAGCAAAAAACAAAACAGAAAGAATACATAAAATTAGTGTGAAATTTGACCCTGATGACTTTTGCAAAGTATATCTATCCGAGGACGAATTGTAGACAGACACACTCTCATCTCGCTGTCCACATCAAGTAGTCGAGACCGGTAGCTAGATTTTATATTTTTCATCGGCAGAAAATGCATATTCCCATAAGTACGAGGTCGAAAACGGCAGTAAAAGTGATACTGCTTTCTTTGCTAATTCTGGGTATTCATCCTTAACTGAAATCCAAATAACATCCGGAGCTACTTCTCTAAATTTTGATTTTAAAACTGTGTCAGAATACACTTCAAGAAGTTGTTCCTTTTCAGAACTGATTAATTCTGCCTTTCTTACGTTGTTCTCGTCAAATGCAATTAACCATTCACAGTTAGCACTCAAGACAGAGGGAAAGTATTTATTTATCCCTTCTTGCAACTTACATAAGTGCTCTTTCATCCTCTCCTTTAGTAGAGTTTGTTCTTCAGATTTCAAATTAATTAAAGGTATAGAGGTTTCGGGAAAAGCAGTCAAATCAAAAGTTTTTTGGAGAAATTATTTTATCAGTTGATGATATTATGGTTTCCTTTCGTCCTTGGATAGTGGGATTCAAAGAAGTTAGCTTATTAAAAATGTCAGAAAGGTAAGCCAACTTAGCACACCAAAGAAGGTTTTTACAAAAACCACTTTGTCCATCTTCTGTTTTAAAAAATTCGAGTAGTTCGTCTTTAAGTTCTAAAACTCTGTTTAGTATTTTTCCTTTCAAAAGCCAACGAATTTTACTATGAAATAACAAGACTTTATGATCTGCGCCCATGTCTTTACAAAGTTTCTCAAACACCCTTTATTTCACCGGACGAGTTTTGATATAGTTGATCATAGAAACAACAGTATGAATAACTTCACCCAGTTGGCTTCCATTCATAGTTTTTACTACCAGAGCTTCTCGATGTAAAAAGCAATGAGTAATTATTATTAACTGGTTTTTAACTTAAAAATCCTTTGACTTAAAAATCCTTTATTAACTTAAATTAAAATAATTAACTTAAAAATCCTTTGACATTTCCGGTCACTGCAGCAGCACCATCTGTACATATCGCAATACAATCCGTCCACTTAAGTCCGTGATCCTGAAAGAAGGTGTCAACAGTAGAAAATATATCAGTTCCAGTGGTTGTTGTTTCCAATTCACGACAGAATAGGAACTGTTCAATAATTTCCGGTCCGTACACAAATCTTACAAAAGATATCAATTGGGCCTTTCCCGAAATGTCCGTGCTTTCGTCCAGTTGTAAAGCAAATTTTGTATTTGCCAATACCTCCCTAACATTACTTTGAATATCGATTGACATATATCTAATATACGTCGATGGACTGTGTCATTTGATAAAGGTACCTTTGATATTTGTTCACCAGCTTCCGGGTCTAACATTGTAGCAACTAATTCTTTACATGCCGGTAAAATAAGCTCTTCACCAATAGTATGGGCTTTCTGTTTTTTGGCAATCAATTCAGAAACTTTATATGATGCTAAAAGTGCCTTATCTGGGAGTTTTATTCGTTTTTCCATTATAACTGAGAATGATTGAATGGAACAACGTAGACGTTGAAACGCTTTGATGATTTTGTTTCAAATGTCTTTTCATCAAACAATTACGGATTGGCATTTATTGATTGGTATAACGTGGAATATACCTAATAGTTAAACAAAATGGTTGAATGCATGATTGGTATATTATAACAAGTAAAAAAATATAAATAAAAATATCGTATTGGTAAATCTCGTGACACACCTGATAGGTTCTTCCGACACACCAGTGTGTCGCGACACGGTGGTTGAGAACCGCTGATCTAAACTATAATTAAAAAAATTGTAGATACCTGGATTATTCAAATTCCCGCAAAAAACTTAGTTTTCTGCTGTAATACGTTGATATAATAATTAAGCTAAATACACAATTTTTGAGCAAAAAGCCAAAGGAGTCTCATGTTTGGCGAAAAGTTGGTAAACGATTTAAAGGAGTCGGTTCTGAGTTGTATCGAATCATCAAACGGAACGAATAATTATTTTTGCCTTAATTTTAATCAATCATTTGCAGGTAAAGTTCCACGTTGACATTCACGGTGTAAACGACAGGAATATAACAGTGAGTCTGCCTGGTATGTTCTCGTTTTCGAAACAAACCATACTAGAAAAAACTCCCGAAAGCGCCGTCTATTACGAACTGGCTCTGCCGGCGCTCAATAATATTATTCAGTATTATAGATTGTTTTTAGAACCGATAGAGTGCTTGAAAAGCGATCATCATGCTTCTATCACATTGACAGTGCCTTGGAGCAATGAAGATTACCATGGATTTATAACGTAAGTTAGATTCGTTTAATAATATATATACATATCGCTTTAAAACATACAACAACGTCTTGAAATTCCTAAAATCCATTCCTTTATGATTTTCCACATGTCATCTTTCAGCTCAATCTCTCTTATCTCTTTGTCAATACCTTCTCTTTATCTTTTCCCGCTGTGTTCGTCGATTTTTTTTCCTTTTAGGTTTCATTCTAATCCCTTACTTTGCAGCTATACATTACTTTACTATAGTATTCTAAACTCGCTTTTTATTATTCTATCCCATAAGACCCTTTTAATATTGATATTTCTGTCCTTCCTTTCATATTTCTGTCCAATATTGCTTCTTCAAAAATTACAGTTTTTGTTATTTTCATCACCAGGTATTTTGTACATCGATCCGTTTATAATTTTTTAATTGCTTGCTGGTTCCCAAAATTCTAGGCCCCAAATTTTATATTTCTCTGCTATCTTGCGTGTCATATCTTCTCTAAATCCTGTGCTACCATAATTTGATCGTCTGCAAATGATAATGTATATATTCTTGAATTTAAGTCAACGCATAAGATGATTCTCTTCTTGTGCCGATTCTTCCTATTTCTTCTATAACTTTTCGAACAAAGTATCTTTGTTGTGTACTACTTCATCATCATTTATTTCATATATTCCCAATAAACCAATTCTGTATCTCTGTATTGATTGGTTAATTTTTATTATTCGCTCACTAATTGGTTCCCAAATTGTTATGTATTTTCTAAACCTTCTGTGTACAATAATTGATACTCCTTGTTTTGCTTTCTTGTCTTTAGGAACCCCGCTATAGAAGTGATCATATTTTCCCCAACTTTTTGATACTCTACCATTTTTCTTTCTGTTATTGCAACGCAATATCAATATTTAACATGGCTACTTGATTTTTCACTTTGTTTATTTTCTTTGAGATACCCTGTACATTCCATGTTCCACAATTCATAATCCTTTTCCATGGCTTAGTCTGTTTTAAAGTATCCTGTCTAGTCCTATGCTTTTGATTAGGTGTTTTAGCAATATTTTTACATAGAATAGGGTGCTGGACTGTCGCTATAACCCTCCTCCTTTAGCAGCGCTTGGTAACTGTTGTACTGTGTACTACTCTTTAGTACTACTACCACTACTTTAATAATAATACTGACAATAAATGTATATATCCCTAATTACGAGGGCGGATTGATATAAAACTAGCCTTTGATTGAAAAAACAAGTTTTTTGGAATTAAATCGATGTATTTCTCAACATAGTCCCCTTTTAGCCCGATACACTTAGTAAGACGATGTTCCAATTTTTTTATCCCATCCGAATAGCACTTTTGCTCGAGCTCTTCAAAATAGGCCGAAATTTCAGCGACGACTTCATCATTTGTTGCGAAACGGTGTCCTCAGAGCCATTTTTTTTACCGACGGCCGATCGGTGAGCCGGTGCATTGTCTTGGTGAAAGAGCACTTTTTTGCGTTCCAAACCGGGGCGTTTTCGACGCAATTCGACATCGAATCTATCCAATAATGCTGCGTAGTACTCACCATTGATTGTTTTTCTTTTTTCCAAGTAGTCGATGTGGATGATGCCCTCCGCATCCCAGAAAACAGTCGCCATCACTTTGCCGATCGAATGTGCACTCTTTGCCTTCTTCGGCGACCCTTCGCCGCATTTGCGCCACTGTTTCGACTGTTCTTTGGTTTCCGGTGTGTAATAATGTATCCAGGTTTCATCAGCGTTGATAAATCGGCGAAAAAAATCCTTCGGATCGCGTCGTATCATCGTCAAAAGCGTCTCCGAAGTGGTTACTCGTTTTTGCATTTGATCGATTGTCAGCAAACGCGGCACCCATCGCGCGGATAGCTTTTTCATGTCCAAATGATGGTGAATGATGTTGTGTACGCGTTCGTAGGAAATGTTTAGGACCTCTATTAACTCGCGGAACTTAATTCGACGATCTGCCATAATCATGTCATGGACTTTGTTGATCATTGAACATCGTACGACCACGAACAAATTCAGCTTTCCAAAATTTTACTGTTGCTAACGAAGGTGCAACCTCACCATAAACTTCGTCCAGGTCGGCTTTGATTTGCACATTCGGTTTACCCTTTTTGTGAAGGAACTTAATCCCCGAACGATACTCGACTTTTTCCATTTCTCCGAAAACACAAAATTTGCTTGATTTTGACGGCTGTAAAAACCAAAGTAATTGTTTTTAAAACTTAAAATTTTGACAGACGTCATGTCATGAATGGCAAATGTCAACACCGAAACCAATTCGGTGTCAAGTAGCGCCATCTATCAAATGCTAGTTTAATATCAATCTATCCTCGTATAAGCCTATACAGGGTGATCATAACATATATTTTTTTACTTTTTTGTGTAGTGTGCGAAAAATGTATAAGCTTAGAAATTTTACAAAATAATTGTACAAAAATGGTACCTCTAAATGGTACCATTAAAATACAAACTTTTTAAAAATGTTTAATGAGCTATAGTTAAATTATTAGACAAGCTGTTTTATATCAAATCCACATAAAATGAACTTTGAAGCATTTACAATTTTTGTTTGTGGAAAGACATTTCTTTTATAAAAATATGTGTGAAGTACCCTGGATATATTTCTTATATTATATCTTATTTTTGCATATTTTTCATACGTGTTTTAGGAATAACATGAAAAAACCGTTTATCATGAGGCTATATAGTTCTAAACCTTCTAAGAATTTCGATAATGCAACAGCAAAACTAAAATTAATTTTAGATCCATCGTGTAGATATAAAATAAGGTAAGCAAACGTTATTATTTAATCGAGAACAACGCATCTTGATGCTACGGGAAGGTTACAATAATTGATAAAGCTGTATTAAAATAAATCAATAGGTACTGGAAGTGACATGATTCTCGTAAATCACTATTTATAGGCGTACAGTTTAGTATATTAATTTTTATAACTAAAATGATCTATATATATATATATATATATATATATATATACAGGGTGGTGAATTATCAAACGGGTCATAGGAAACTCAATGGAAAATGCTAAATTGTTGAATTCCTGCTTCCCTAATTATTTTACACCAAAAGTCAACAAACACTATTTGTAGAGGACTGAAATCTGAAAACTTATTCCAAAATTTTGCAAAAATATAATACATTTTTCAGGCCACCCCTAAAAGTCAGGCCACACACAGTGCAAGACTGTGTACGACGTATTGCGTTTGGTCATATTAATGTTTCTGATATTTTTATTTTGTGATTTATTGTTTTAAAAAATATATTCAGTTGAGGAGAAAGTAGCAATAATAAAAATGTTTTATTCAGGCAATAGTGCGCGAAGTGTCAGCTCTTTATGTTCTGTCTAATACCGTCATTATGTTTTATTACTTACTTCGTTTGGAGTACCAGAAACTGAATTCACTACGAATTTTGACCAGGATGAACGGCATGTGGAATGCAATTTTAGATTCCCTTACCGAGTAATTTATCCAACTGTTTGTTTCGCAAGTTTTAGGAAACACAGTGGTAAAAATTTGAATTCGGTTTCGCTAGGTAGAAATCGTTTGATTTCTCTTTTTGTCAGTTCTTTATTTAGCGTAAGATTTCCCAACAGACCAATTCAAAGTCGTTCAACAATTTAAAGGATTTTACAAAATTTTGAAAATACTGGGACTGTGATTTCTAATTGTACCTGTACCTTAATATTCATAATTAAATGGTCTTAAACATTTTGACAAGGAATAAATTCCGTTCATATAAATTTTAATGTCATTAAGAACTAAGAGAAGATGCTGAGAGACGAGCGGAATTTTGTTATGAAATTCTAGAGAGGGCTAATGCAGACAGGAAAAATTCTATGAAGAACTAGAAGCTACATACCATTCATGTCCAAAGAATGACATCAAAATTATTTATGGTGACCTCACCGCAAACATAGGGAAAGAGCAACAATACCTACCAACTATAACATAACAGAGAGGAAAAATAATGCATATCAACGACTACAACAACGATATAGAACACGAAAGGCAGAGGAGGAATATAGAATGCTAAGGAGGGAAGAGAAGAAAATACATCGCAGAAAGAAAAGAGAACACATAGAAAAAGAACTCCAAGAAATGGAAGAACTAAATAAACCACCAGAAAACAGAAAATTCTACCAAAAACTTAACAAAAGTATAAAAGAATTTAAACTAAGAACAATGATGTGCAGAGACAAAGAAGGAGATATAGTAACTCAACAGAGTGAAATACTACAAAGATGGACAGCATTCTTCAAAGAAAAGTTTGAAAAAAACGAAGATCCACTATATGATGGAATTATACTGGATCAAACAGATACCAGAGAAACAACCCCTCTTCAGTAGCTGAAATTGCATTGATATACTAAAAGAAACACTTAAAGTACAAAGCAAAATTCGAATTCAAAACGCACTAACAGATACAATCCATGTGAGAACGGGCCTACGACAGGGAGATGCCCTATCCTGTATTCTATTCAACATCACATTAGAGAAAATAATTAGAGTCAAAAGTGAACACCAGGACCAGAGGAACAATAATAACAAAAAGTGTACAAATATTGGTATTTGCAGATGATGTTGATATCATAGCTAGAAGCGAAAGAGAGATGATAGAAACTTTTAATGCGATACAAAGAGCGGAACAAAACAGTGGCCTAAACATTAACAAAATAAACACCAAATACATGAAGGCCAGCAAATCGACAGGCCAAAGAAACCTACAGAATCTGACAATAGGAGACTATAACATCGAAAGCGTGAAACATTGTACATATCTAGGTTCACTAGTTACCGCAGATAACAATGTCAGTGAAGAAGTTAAGAGAATACATATCGCTAATAAAACATATAATGGACTAATTAAACATCTAAGATCTAACATCACAAGAAAAACCAAATGCAAAATATATAAGACCCTGATAAATCCGGTCCTTGAATATGCGATGAGAACCTATTAGGTACGTTTGAACGAAAAATCCTTAGACACATATATAAGGGGATGAAAGAAAATGACATATGGCGCAGAAGATATAATTTTGAACTATACACAGCATACAATGAACACGAGGTCATAACATCCATAAAGATCGGACGTCTGCGCTGGATGGACCATGTTGAACGGCTGTTGGCGACCACCAAAACATATAATGAGGCAAACACCAGTAGGGAGAAGGCAAAGGGAAGACCCAAACTTAGATACATGGAATAAGATCTGAAAACACTTAAGACTACCAACTGGAAAAACAAAGCAAGGAACAGAACAGAATGGCGGAAAATTCTAGAACAAGCCAGGAACCAGAAAGGGTTGTCGAGCTACTGATGATGATGAATGCAGACAGGCGATGTTTAAAAAACATTTTGTTTAGCGATGAATATACATTTACAGTAAAAATGAACCAAATGTTCAAAATTATAGGATTTGGTTGACAAGAAAGCCTGAGGATATTATGGAAAGCCATACCCAATATCGTCGAAAAATAAATGTCTGTTTAGGAATATTTTGACACAACATTATTGGACCATTTTTCTATGAGAAAAATTTAAATTCAAAAAAGTTTTTAGATTTCCTTCAAGAAGAGATTTTACCGAGACTTGCAGAAATAGCTCTAGATGAAGAAGAAATTTGGTTTCAAAAGGATGGATGCTTTGCGCACAATGACTGGAAAGATAAGGAAATTCTTAAAAACAGCTGTAATAATTGTTTAATTGGACCTAACTGTAACATTAAGTGACCTCCGAGATCGGGAGATCTAGCTCCAAAAGATTATTTTATCTGCGAGTATTTAAAATCAAAAATTTATTCTGAACAAAAATTTGATTGAATCATTATTAAAAATGTTAATTATTGAAGAGTGTGCAAAAATAACGAGAATTTTACAATTGATTGGGATACTGTTTAGTACAAAATAGCGGATTGTTTGAACATTTGTTATAGTTTTATGGTTAGAAATTATCATATAAATTATTTTTAGGAATAAGGATCACAGTAAAACTATATTGAAATTCTTTGAATTTTTGTGTAACCTGGAATTGAATTGGAGTGTATTAGAATATCTTACGTTAAATAAAGATTTGGCAGTGCTCGCACATTTTTATGTGTAATATTAACAGTGCAAAGTTCTTTATGGCATGTCGCTATTTTTGATTTTTCTTTGTCATTGTATTCTATTACTGTTAAATACTGCTATGTTACATATCGCACGGTCCTGTATGTTAGATTGTTTAGGTAATATAAGCTTAAGGTCTTTTTGACAATTCACCCTCTGACCCCAACCCTTTATTATTTACTTCTTAAGCTACTTTCTTTCCAACGTCAGTGATGTCACGATTCGTCACAATCCAACTAGCCCATCTCGAGCCAAACGACGTCTAAGTGGAAGTTGAGGAGGTGGCCCAACCGCTGAACATCTACTACAATAATTTAAACAAATTAAGCTAACTCCACTTCTATTAGTTGTAGAATTTTTTTTTAAATCTTTGTCTTGACTTAAGCTATAAGATTCAATAAGTTAAAAATATGTGTAATGTATAGTGAGCGCCGTAGCTTAATTAATTTATAACATAAAAGTCTCCCATCCCTCCTTCAAAGAAATAAATAAGTGGTGGAAAAATTTTTTGAGCAAATATTTTTATTCCTACATAAAAATATAATCGACGAGAATCCGTTAGAATTAGTTCTTTATTTTTTTTTAAGATCTGGCCATGCAAAATTTATAAACATTTAAGAATTTTGAACTGAATCCTTGGGAATAAAACTGTCAAGCTACGGAAAAGTGGAAGAAGAAGTACAAAAACAAGTCAACATGGCAAACAGAGCAGTAGGATGTCTCAAGAACACAATCTGGAGAAACAAATACCTCACAACGGAAACGAAAACCAGGATATATAAATCAACAATAAGACCGATAATGACGTACACAGCGGAAACAAGAGCAGATACGGCGAAAACACAAAGACTACTGGAAACAACAGAAATGAAAGTCTTACGAAAAATAACAAACCAAACTCTAAGAGACAGAGTAAGAAGTGAGGAAATACGAGCGAGATGTGATATAGAGGAAATAAACGCGTGGACCAAAAGAAGAAAAGTGGAATGGAATCAACACATCGAAAGAATGACAGAAAATAGAATAGTGCACGAATAGCAAGAGACAAATCGCCAAATGGAAGAAGATCATTGGGCGACCGAGGAAAAAATGGTCAGACAACGTCAATTGAGGCTAAAAACCGAAGTAAAACAGGCATTTTGCCTATTTATAAAGTAGGAAGAAGAAGAAGAAGAATTTTAATAAACAATTAAACGTCTCTCAAACAGGAATTGATCGATCGGATGTTACGATTAATGCTTTTTTCATAAAAAAAAACGAATATTTACGAAAGTTATTTCAAAAATTTAAAAACCAAAAATTTAAATTTTTGAACATTCAATCGTTAATATTGCATAACTTATTCGCTCAAATTTAATTTCTCACAGCTCAAATTCAAGCTTTTTTATCTACTTTCATAATATTATACTCATTTTGCCCTAAAGTATTGATTTGATACAATAAAAATAATCAAGACACATTGTTGTCGTTTAAGTACATTAAAAAAATTATAACCAACAATTTGGAGGTTAGTTCAGGCAATGTCCTTCACAACGCTGTGCTGGTTTCAAAATTCACTAATTTATGCACGTTTTTTTCTTTCTACAACTTGGACTATTAATAATGGTCAGAAATGTACTAAAATAATGGAAAGAAAATATCTCATTATCTAACCTTTCATTATTAACTAAAGCAATATTTATTTATAATTGAATTATTTTGTAGTGTCCAGTCTTCTTTGTTTGGTGTTCTCGGGCAACTAGCTAGGACGTACACACCATTGTTGATAGCCAACCTGGCTGTAATAGCTTTGATGTCGTTGAGACATCAACTAATAACTTTGGAAAACGGATATTGCTCAATTATATTTACTGCTATTCAAGAAGGCGCAAAACCTTACTACGTATTTTGCGCTTACGTATTGTTGACCCGTTTATTAAGGTAATATCTTTGTGCGCAGACCTCATTGTAAACTAGTAAATATTTATTTAAACATTGATTCAAATTAAGCTTATATTTATTTTTAGTCTTCCCTTTTTGCCTGATATTCTGCTCAAACCGGACCATATACATCTGGTAGGCGATGGCGTTGATTTTTTCCTGGTACCGTTGTTTCTTTACACATGCAGTGTTGGATTTTTCTGGATACTGATCGTGCTTTTCAGCATTTCTTTAATTGCCATGGAATCTACAGTACACAAACTTTCATTAAAGTAAGTATTTTCAAAACGTCAGAATCATCTTGACAAAACAATTGTAACGTAGCGCTGTTACCGATATAAACTATGCTATAGACCTACCAGAGATCTAAGAGAGTCATTAAAATTTATTATCGATAAGTGTCTACCGCAAGGCAGTGGGGGATCGCCTCTGGACAGGACCGTACTTTTATTTTCGATTTGTATTACTTATTCGATTGTTAGGTGTGTTTAAAAGCCGGTCTTTATCATTGTCTACTAAAAGTTATAATAGTTGCAAAAATATTTACATACACTACATTCACATATTTACAAAACTTTATCATTTCTAAATTCAGTACAAAAAGAACAGAGGCAAAAATATTTTAAAAATTTATTTTCAAAATTGAGATATGTCTAAGAGCTGGTTTTATACAGGTATCAACTGAATTTAAAAATATTTACATAAATTAAATTTAAAAAATTACATTCACAAGTCAGTTTCACTATCACTGTCGTTATCTAGATCTATAATAATTGTTTCTTTGAGCAACCTATCTGTATTTATATAATATCTTTCCATCTTTAAAACATGGGCAACACTATTTTTCCAGCTGCCATTGGCTATTTTCTCCATTTCTAATTCAATTAGACAAACCACAGATGAATTCAGGGTGGGCGAAACATTACTTCTCCTTATCGATGCTTTTAGCTCATGCCATATGTGTTCAATCGGATTAAATATGCAATAGTAAGGAGGAAGTCTTAATACTGTATGACCCATTTCTTCCGCCAAACTGTCGCAATAATATTGTTTTCTGATGGAAAATGATTTTAAAGTTTCAAGTAATTAATCCGTAAAGTAATTTTCGAAACCAAATTCAGATTTATGCTTTAATATTTACCTTCTAAGAATTGCAAGGCAAAACAGACGTCGATAAAGATGTTATTAGAGACATGGGGAATCTAAAATTGCATTTCACAACATATCCCCTCAACTAAGCAAAAATCCTTAGCGAATTGTTTTCTAGTACTCATAAAGAGTATACCGGAATAAAAGCAAAAAGACAGTTAAGATTTGATTTCACGTATACTGCGTCTGTATATCCGCTTATATGTATTTCACCCTAATAGGGATTATCAGAGACGGCTATTCACAGACGCTCTGAACGTGAAAATAAATCTTTCCTGTCTTGGGAAGCAACGTTGAATTTCACTACAGGATAATTAACCGGAGAGTTGAGCGATGTTCTCAAAAGATCGAAAAATGGTAGAGCAGCAGGACCTGGAGACATTCCAATTGAGTTGTTAAAGTATGGACCAAAAATATTACATGAGATGTTGGTTCAACTATTTAACAAATGCTTAAAAGGCTAAAATATACCTGATGATTGGAATGTTGGATACATCAGCTCAATATTCAAGAAAGGGGATAAACGCAAATGCTCTAATTATAGGGGAATAACTGTTATCAGCTCAGTGGGGAGATTGTACGGTCGAATAATAAAAGAAAGAATAGAATCAGAATATGAAGACATAAAAGAACAAAATGGATTTCGTACAGGAAGATCGTGCACTGATGGTATATTCGTTCTGCAGCAGGTAATCGAAAAACGGAAAGCAAGGAACCTATCTACCCAGTTATTGTTTGTAGATTTAGAGAAGGCATACGATACGGTACCTTTGAAAAAAACTGTTTCAAACATTGACGAAAGTAGGTCTCAGTAGAGAGTATGTGGATGCTATCGCAAATATATACAAAAATGTAAGAAGTGTCGTTAAAGAAGGAAACTTTATATCTGAATCATTTCCAATAACAAACCGCTGCGTTGCGGTAGACACTTACCGATAATAAATATTAATGACTCTCTTAGATCTCTGGTAGGACTATACCTGTACTATTTAAACAATTCAATCCAATATTAAATAGTATAATGTTTAGTTCTTTGACTTCTGGCGATGTAGAATTAACTATCTGTTTTTATTTCAGGTTGTTGGCTCGTAGTGTTAGCTTCAATATGGCTTGGTCCGACTACCTTATGAGCTATTTACATAAGGTACCGGTCGTTGTAGCTCTAACGTTAATTTCTTTGTCTCTAACCACGTGTGGTGGACTCGCCCTATTTTTAGGAGCAGTGTTTTACTTTTTAAGGGTAGGTAAATGAATCTTACTACATACTGAATCATTTAAAAAGCGGTTTGCCAAAAAATATGAAGTGTATGTTCATATTTTTTTGGCAAACCTCGTATATGACTGAAAAAATTTATTAGCTGATGATTGTACTTTAGATTTTCGATCATTCAGAACTTTTTATAAAGATTAACTTTTTTCAGAAAACTAAAAGTAAAAAAGTTTCCCATATGGTCGAATTAAGTCGAACATTGTTTATTAGTTTTTACGGCCTGTAGTAGAAAGATGTAAATTTAAAGTTGCAACTACACGCTAAAATAAGAATATATATATTTTAAGCTTCTTCTTCTTCTTAGCCTTCTGTCGTCCATGTTTGGACATAGGCCTCTCCCAACTCCTTCCATCGGTCTCTATCCTGAGCAACATATTTCCAATTTCTTCCGGCTATTCTTTTAATATCATCAACCCATCTCATCTGTGGTCTTCCTCTTGGTCGTTTACTTTCGTAAGGTCTCCAATGTTGTAGTGTAGTATTCCAACGTTGGTCTTTTTGTCTAGCAGTGTGGCCCTCGAAGCTCCATTTAATTTTGGCAATTTTTGTTGCTATATCCTCGACTTTTGTTTTGGATCTTACCCAGTCGTTCCTCTTTTTATATGACAAATCGTATACCTAACATTGCTCTTTCCATTGTTCTTTCTGTTGTGGCTAGTTTATTCATGTTTGCCTTGGTTAGGGTCCAGGTTTGACATCCAAATGTCATGATAGGAAGGATGCATTGGTTGAACACTTTGCTCCTCAAGTATTGGGGTATTTTACGGTTCTTAAGTATCCAACTAAGTTTTCCAAATCCTGCCCATGCTAGTCTTGCTCTTCTAGTAATTTCCGCACTTTGGTTCTCTTTGTCAAGTCTCAGGATTTGGCCTAGGTAGATGTATTCCTGGATTTGTTCTATCTCACTGCCATTTATAGTTATACGTCTGGGGTCATCTGTGTTTGTCATTATTTTTGTTTTTTTCATATTCATTTTTAGGCCGACGTATTGGGAGCTGGCTGCTAGTTCCCCCATCATAATTTGCAGTTCCTCGAATGTGCTCGCTATAATCACTATGTCGTCAGCGAATCTGAGGTGGTTTAACTTGTTGCCATTAACGTTAATACCATAGGTTGACCAATTTGTAGTTTTGAAGACGTCTTCTAGGGCTAGGTTGAAAAGTTTTGGCGATATTACGTCTCCTTGTCTCACTCCTCTCTTAATGGGGATGGGACTTGTATTTTCGTCTAGTTGTACTATCATAGTTGCATTTTCATATATATTATGTATTAGTTGCCTATATCTCGAATCTATTCTACAATTATTAATGGCTTGTTCTATGGCCCAAATCTCGATACTATCAAACGCCTCTTCATAGTCGACGAAGGCAAGAAATACGGGTAGTTGGTATTCATTTGCCTTCTCTATCAATGTTCTCATTGTCAGCAGATGATCTGATGTACTATATCCTTTGCGGAAGCCAGCCTGTTCAACCGGTTGGTAATTGTCCATTTTGTAGGTTAACCGGTTGTTAATAATTCTCATAAATAGTTTGTATACTTGACTGAGCAACGATATAGGTCTATAATTCTGTAGATCATATTTGTCCCCTTTTTTGTGTAAGAGTATTGCTAGACTCTCGTTCCAGTCTCTAGGGATCTTGCTATTATGGAGACATCTATTAAATAGCTCTGTTAGTACAGGGATTGTTAATGTCTTGCTTGTTTTCAAGAGCTCGGCAATTATACCGTCGTGTCCTGGAGCTTTATTATTTTTTAGCTGTTTTAAAGCTCTTTCAATTTCGAATTCCTTTATATTTGGTAGTACTTTTGATCCCACGTTTTTTATTTTTCTTTTGACGTTCTCCTTTGTTGTTTCATTAGGCTGGCCTTGCGAGCTGTACAAGGATGTGTAGAAGTCTTCGACAATATTTGTTATTTTATATTTGTCCTTCTCTTCCTTATTGTTAGCGTCTTTAATTTTGATGATTTTTTGAACTCCCAGTGCGGGTCTTAGACATTTTAAGCCTCTGTTGTTTTCAATGACTCGCTCTATTAAGTTCTCGTTCCATTTTTGTATGTCGCGTTTTAGTTCTTTTCTAATTGTTTTATTAAGTTCTCTGTATTCTTGAGTATGGCGTTTGTTTTGCGCTAGTAGTTGTCTTCTTTCCGTCATTAGCTGTTTAGTTTCATTGCTTATTTTGTCTTCTTTAGTCCTTGTTTTCTTTGCGACCTGTAGTCCCGCTGCGAGAAAATTTTTATTTATGTTTTTATTAATCTCCTCAATTTGATCTTGATTATGTGAAGGATCAGATTCGAACTTATCTGTTAAGACCTCTCGGAATTGCTCTTCATTTGTTCTTAGCTTAAAGGCATCTATCCTCGTTGTTTTTTAAAAAATCCTTTTTCTCTCTTCTCTCTCCTTATTTTAAGCATCTACATAAATATATAAAAAATACATTACATACTTCCCTAACAGCAGTCAACGGTAGAGTGGGGCCGTTATTATCACGTTCCTGATCAAAATAATGAATCAAAGAAGCTACCATACCTTTACAACGACTATTTCTTATGTGACATTTTGGAATAAAATCATACTAATTTTGTTCTAAAAAAAAACAGAGTTTAATTAATAGTAACTAATAAAAACAAGTCCGAAGTCTCAACACCGCAACTGTCAAATAAGTGTTACCAATTTATGCCAAAATGTCACCTTCTTTCAAACGCAGTTAAAGTGTGATACGGACAAGTGTGCTTCATAAAAACGCTTATAATCCACTTATACAAATTAAATAAAGCAAGTTATGGTGTGTTTCTTAAAGTTTACATTAATAGAAATCTTCAAATATTATTTCTACGCGAATATACACAGTACGTGAATCTTTCAGCTGGACATAGGTAATATACATTGAGGTAAGTGTGGCAACTGCGCTTTCTCAAGCCCACTGCTGTCTACAAGGCCGCAAACGTTTTAGTTTTAACTGTTAGTATCAATTAAGATTCTATTGCGTATGCATCGAGCGAGTTAATTCTGCTACGTAAATATACGTAAATAATGTTATTATACGTAAATAATGTAAGTTATTGCAATACAGTTAAAATCTTACAATAAAAACATTTATTGTAGACTATGCCCACCGAAAAAAGAAAAACTATTATTTTAAAAGTAGATAAACAAAAATAAATAATTCATTTAAAGAAATTTAAAAATAAACAATAAATTCTATTGTATAAAATAACAAGTAAACTAAATAAAAGTTTCAAATATGTCAACTTCTTTTGCAAGACCTAGTCTATTACCTTATTTGAAGGCTGTTGTGCTGTAATCGTAGCACATGCATTTCTTATTTTATTTTCTAAGTAGATTATGTGCTCCTCGAGATCGTAGTCACAGATGGTGGATTTAATATGTCCCCAGAAAAAGAAATCCGTGTGAGCCAAATCGGGAGATCTCGCATGTCATTTAATTTGGATTATTCGGCTTATAATGCGATCCTGAAAAATTGTGTTTAAATAATTTCTCACGATACGCGCATTATGAACCGAGCAGCCATTCTTTTGATACCAGACATCTTATAAATGTACATCTGGACTCTAAATAGCTGGAATAATGTTATCTTGTAAAAGAGCAAGATATTTAGCTGAATTCAGAATCCCCTCAATGAAAAATGGACCAATTACATGGTCACCTAAAATGCCGGTCCACACATTAAGTTTTTGAGGGCGTTGGGTGCGATGTACAATACTTCGATATCATTTTTCTGAGACCAATACTGTGTTCTAGAAGGATTGTAATGACCCCGTACTGAAAATAACGATCCATCGGTGAAAAGGATATTTTTTATAAATACATATATCATTTTTGTGAGATGCATTCATTTCAGTTTCACAAACCTCCGTTATACGAAATTGATTTCCGGGAAATAACTCCTGAGTTTTCGAATATTTAAATTTCTGAAGCCATATTTTTTTTAAACTTTATTAACTGTGATATGCGAGATTTCCAACTCCTTGGTAACACTTCTATACTATAAATTCAATAGGATTGTCAGGTTATCGCTTAGAAATGATAGATCCTCGATGGGTCCGAGATGAGAGACGCGTGTAGTTCAATGGTGGCGTGTATATTTTTAAAATAAGGAAAATAATAGGAAACTTGCCATAAAAATATTTTTGCGTCAACGGTAAAATTGTTAATTTATGTTAAATATATTTTGTTAAAATGTTATGTAAAAATATTATATTCAAAATATTACGTCTTAACAATTAATTGTGTAATCCAGATGTACACACAATATTTTCATTCATTTATATTATTTTTAGTTTAACAAATATGTACATGTTTATTTTACAAGATCTCAAATGCTAAATTATACTTACTTACTTAAGCCGTCCTTTTGTACCTTACGGTGTCGAGGTGCTAAATTATATTATATTTTAAATCCAAAACTTTCTCCCTTATAATAATGAAATGTCACGAATATACTTTTGGTTCGTAATAATTTGTAAAAAACAAAACCTATCATTTATAAATATCTTAAATTCATAACAAACAAGAAAGAAAATAACTTAAAAATATAAACGAAACTTTTAGTAGTAAACGTAAGAATAACTAATAACTATTGTATCGCCTTGCATTTCCCCAACAGAATATCTTCCACTGCTTTTTATAAAATGTGTACCGTTAAAATTCCACCGTTAAGACATCAAACTGTAGATGAATTGTCAGATTAACCTTTTGAAAAACCCTCGTTAGTCATAATATGCGTTTTAAACTAAACACGACGTAGCATTCAAATTGAGCAATTTCCAAGAACACAAATATAATACCTGGAAATTTCCAATTAAATACGATTAAAATGGAAATAATAGAATTCCCGAAACAGCCTTGTTTTTTCTTTTGAGCTTTTATTTACAATCAATTTCTACATGAGAGTTTTAAGTAAATGTGAATGAATTTGTAAATAGGTAATAGTTTCGAAATAACTAAAACAAACTTGCCATAATAATAATAATATAGTTATTAGGTACATACCTACTTAGAAAATTATAACCAGGTAGGACGAAGGATCTCACAGGTAGTCTCCGAATGTAGCAACAAAAAATCTCTAGAATTGTATCTATTAGTTATTATTTTAAAGAAATATTTTTATTCTGAATCACTTCCTGTTGTTAATTCACTATCACTACTATCTTCTCCTGGAGTAATGATAATGGGCTCGATAAGAACATCAACACACGTGTCTACGTCCCACATTGTATCTTCTTCTTTCTGTGTATGGTTAATGCATGACTGCCAGTTGGAAGCGGTTATATTTTGTATGGCTTGGTCTAATAATAATTTGACATCTTTTAATTTAAAGGTTGTATTCTTTTGCGCTACCTCATTTTTTATTTGTGCCCATATTAGCTCGATGGGATTCAATTCACAATGATACGGTGGAGTTCTTAATACGGTGATGCCATGCTCGCGTGCCATTTCGTCTACTGCAAATCTGATGTATGAACTCTTATGTTCGCGCACTATATCAAGTAATTGAACCTTTATCATGGATTCATCAAAATCTATATTTTTACTTCTTAACCAATCTATTATATCTGCCTTTCGAGATGCAGAAGTCGGTATTTTTTCCATACGACGGCTGTGATAAGGTGCA
Source organism: Diabrotica undecimpunctata (assembly GCF_040954645.1). NCBI lineage: Eukaryota > Metazoa > Arthropoda > Insecta > Coleoptera > Chrysomelidae > Diabrotica > Diabrotica undecimpunctata. The sequence continues at coordinate 27,974,418 of NC_092810.1, forward strand.
TTGTCCATTATAATTACCGAACCAGGATCTACAAGAGTCAGTATAGACGAAAACCACTTTTCAAACACATCCGAATTCATATCCTCATGATAATCGCCCGTTTTGATTGAGATAAACACATTTAAACCATCTTGTAAAAAACCTGAATCACTTCCAATGTGCGTTATAATGAGACGTCTTCCTTTGCCCGAGGGTGCTTTTAAGCCGATTGAAAGTCCCTCAATGAAAGCCTGTCGCGCACTTCTAATATTCAAGTCTTGCCATACTTTGGATTTCGTATGACCCTCATTCAACCACGTTTCATCCGTATAATAAATTTTTTTACCAAGTCGTCTAAAATCACGAATTTTTTTGCAAATATTTTCTCCGCCATATCACTAATTCGTCTCTCTCGATCAACAAACTTTTCCGATTTCTCTTTACATACCGAAAGTCCATTTCATGTAAAGTTCTTTGTAATACTCTCATGGATATAAGTCTCATCTGCGTCTGTATTAACTTCTCGTTGAATAGCCTTTAACGTGGGCAGTTCGTTCCTAAAATAAAATCCATGAACTTTTCTTCGGATTATACTTTTCGTACTATCGTCCAATACAATTTTTGCACGTCCTTTATGGATTGGTTTTTGGATAGGTTTGTTACCTTGAATTATTCGGAAAAGTATAATACTCCAGACAATGTCGCGACGTCCTCTATAAGCATATCTGGAAATCTTCTACGCAATCCCTCATAAATCGATTTTATCATTTGCTTTTCTCTCACAGATAACCACCTTTTTTTATTTTGTTTATTAACAGATGTACTGCACGCTGGTTTTGATGCCATGATGTTACCCGACGGTACGCTCATGAAATACTACCACCCAGCAGATTTAATGGTTATTTGTGGGTGAGTTTTCACAATGTTGCCGTATTGCATTAAGAATATTACTTTCGAAAAGAAATAACGATGTCCGCCTGCCTCTCTATTGGCATTCAGGGTATACCTCAATGGCACGGATAAGCTGCAAGCGGTACTAAATAATACATTTCGCAACAAGGCGAGTGTACCTTCTCTAGTTCGGACTTCCAACAGATGTAACCGTCAAAAATGATAATTGAGAAGTGGTTTTGTGTGCTAATAAAGAAATAAATATATAGCCGCTTACCACCGAGTGTTAACGAACTACAAAATGTCTGCCCTGACAATCCTATTGAATTTATAGTATAGTGGTTCTGGAGTTATCCACCTCAATACTTTCATCTCTTTTTTCGATTTCCTGCTGTCTTTACAGGGACATATCTTTTCTTTTGTGACATTTTATACAATCTTGTAAACAATAATGTGTTTCAAAACTATTTACAATATTTGCAATTGTTTGTCCAATTACCAAAAGGATCTACACATTCTGGCAAAGAATTGCCTTGATAATACCATTTATTTATTTAGACCTTTTCTGGAGGAGTGTAAATAAACATTTTAAAACGATACTCTTTGCTTAACGGTTCTTTGCGATTATAAGGTGCCGATTATCGAGTTATCAATCTCATTGTAGGCTATCGCTTATGCTTAGTGTGGTAGGATATTGTCATAGACTTGAGAAAGCGCAGTTGCCACACTTACCTCAATGTGTAATCCCTAAGTCCGCTGAAAGATTTACGTACTGTATAATAAAATATGTCTAGTGGCTGTAATTCTATTATACTTGACTAAAAGATTCTAAGAAGGAACAGTCCTACGACTTATACTGTTATACTATAATATTTATATATATTTAATGTTGGTAATGTTTTAGTTAACACAGATGTCCCAAGACTTTGTGGAAGAAATCGTATGGTTTATAGGAAAGAAAATAGCTAGAGCAATCAAAATATTCTTTAGTCGGAAGAAGAATAAACCAGAGAATCAGATAGTAGCAATAACACAAATAGAAGATACCAATAAACATATATCAGTACAACATAACATCAACCAAATAACAGGAGCTCAAGGAAATGAATCCGAAGAAGACGTTACGGAAGATGATACAGAAAAACATTTAGAATCAGAAGAAACCGAAGAAACTGATATAGAGGCCTTAGAACTAGATATAATAGACAATAATGTGGAAACCGATGACCAAAAACACAAAATTGTACAAGCCCAGTGTGAACTAGAAGACAAAGAGACAGAGACTAATCCAGAGATTGGAGTTCAAGTGAAACTTGAAGAAAACGACGGGTTTCCTAAAGATGCAGCTACAAGTAAATCGGAAAATCCGTTTACAGAAGAAAATGCAATTAAAAAATGCCATTTAAAAGAAAAACCAGTACAAAATATGGGTGATGGTGATATAACCAAAGATTTAAATCTAAATCAAAGTTCAAATAGTAATGAGACTGAAGAAAAAACTAATATAGATAGTCAATTATTACAGATAAGTGAAGGAATTGGCGTTAAACACGAAACCAGTGCCAATAAAGTTGAAGACAGATCGAAAGATAAGAGAACCGGAGATCCCGAACTCTCTTCGGCGTATAATGCCATATTTTTCCACTCGACTTTATTCTTTTTGTGGTGTATTATCACGGTTATCAACGTACCTGCAGTTTTAACGTGGGCTCACAATTTCAAGTAAGTGTTCTTCTTTAAATATAAATTTAAAAAGTGCATTTACAACATTAAAAGTTTGTACTTAGATCACTATTTATTCTTTATCTAGATTTAGCCATACGGCTCACACTCCCTCGAAGGGGAAAATTCACTCATCCCAGATACTTACGGTATCAAAAGTATTGAGCTCTGGTGGGACTCTTTCCGTGTTATCGAGCCCTAGGTGACTTGGTATGCTGGAGTATCTCCTAAAAATTTTCCTACACATCTGGACGTTGAGAGTAGTACAGCTTTCTGCATGCTGTTGTAGATATGTTCATTCAGACCTAGCTTTTTTACGTTTTCTAGGAGGTTCTTTGCAATGACTAGTAGTAGAAAGAATAATAGGTATTGTCTGGGTACTTTCCATTCTCCACTGTCTTCGTATTTGAATTTCCAGATCCCTGTACTTGGCGATCTTTTCGTTCTGTTTAACACGAGGATTATTGTTGTTGGGTATCGCCACATCAATTAGTTTTGTTTGTCTCTTTAGTTTATTAACTGATAAGATCTGATCTATTATGTGCCACTGTTTAATCTGTGAGCACAGTGCGGATTACAGTGCGGTAATCGGTACTTGTAGTTGTCATTCTTAAGTATACTCTCAGGAACGTATTGATAATATGGGAGATTGTTTGTTTGGAGACGACCCAGTTTGATAACTATCTCTTGATGAAGATTCTTTCCTACTGAGTCATGCCGGTTCCCACCTCTATTAAGTTTTTTGATGATTATCAGTTTCCATTTTCCGCAATTGGTGTTTTTGTTTTGTTTTCGTAGAATATAAAAATATAGCAATTTATTATTGTATAGTACAGAGTAGAAACAATTTTAATCACTAAGAAAAATATGTTTAATAATCCTTTCATATAATCCTAAATAACATTCTATATACAATGAACCGCAAAAAAGTGGCCACCTACAAATTTCCGAAAATAAAAAATTCATTGGAAGTTTTATGCACTCTTTTATATTGCATTTCAGTGTAAATATTTATTATGATCATGTATGCTTGTTTTTGACGTTTATGTTGTTATTTTCTATAGTCGCTGTTTATCCTCTAAGTTGAAGACATTTAATGAAATATTAATTTAGCATTTAAAACGTGGATTCCGACTAAGTGAATAATTGAGATATGGTGTTATCTACAGTAGATGTTCCTCAAATTATTGCATTCCTATAAGTCAAGTTTATGTATACAAAATCTTAGGTATTCCGAAAACTTCAGTACGGAGAGCTTTCCATCGCTTTATAGAGACTGGTACATGATACCTGGTTCCGGTCGTAGAAGAGTTACCTCGTAAAGAGATGATCGTTTTATTATGATAGAGCTTTTAAGAAATGGACATTCCATTGCAATTACTACAAGAAACTGTCTGCAGGAGGTTCGAAATATAAATGTAAGTGAGAGAACGGTTAGAAGACGCCTCGATGAAAGAGGACTAATGGCAAGAAGGCCGGCTATTGTTCCCGAATATAGTACCCAGACACTGTAGGAATTAATTAATTTTGGCTCGACATCAACAGTGGGATATACAGGATTGGAGCCGAATTCTTTTTACTGATGAATCGCGGTTCTGTTTAGCGATGCCCGAGAGAGGGTTTGGAGACGGAGCAATAAAAGACATGCCCAAGCTTGTATGTCCCAGAAAAGAAAGTTTCTAAACTGGCAACGATGTCGTCGCTTTATGGGATTCACATCTCTGAGAATCTACTGCCTACAAATTTGATTCTCAACTATACACTGTGTCGAATAGTAAAAGTAAATAGAAAATAGAAAGTAAATAGAAAAATATTTAACAGTACAATTATACAGTCGTAATCAATTGTACAATAAAATGAACTGTATTTAATATTTTTTAGGTATAATACGGTCCTGGAAGCTGATGATTCCTTTATACCAGGGTTTACATTAAGTATTTGTTCCTTAATATTATGGCAATTTGAGTTTCCCAAAACTAACAGGTAAGCTTTACTTTTATTATTAAGTGGAATTCGAATATTGTCTTAAATTGTCGATTCTATATTTATGTTTTGTTTTTTTTTTTCTATCTCTAGTCTTTGTTGCTTATTACGTTTCCCAGTTTCATTATTTGTTGTGGTTTATGTAAGATATGGTCAAGTACTGAGACAGGCCTATTATATTATGCCTTAATGTTCGGACTAGACCATAGTAATAGCCCAATTTCGGTGTATAAGAAGATTTAACTTAACCAAACTCTCGTCTGTTTGCCTCTGGGCAAGACTTTTGGCTCACACCGTCTTCCTAAGAATATAATACCTTAAACGACTGCCATAAAGCCACAACCTTCCTAAACGATATCTCCTTCATTTTATTTGGCTGTAAATTATAATACAAAATATACCAATGTACAGTTTACTATTACAGACAAAACGTATTACATTATGACAAAGGTGGTTGTCTAACTTGAAGTTGTTTCACGCGTATTTGTTTTTGGACTTTTGAGTAGCACAACGGACACTACGTATGACGTTTACCTTCTAGATTTTCCTTAATTTAATTATGAGTTTTAAACTATTTAATTATACCACATGTGAAAAATCAAAAGATAACAATTCCAGTTCAAGAATGTCTAAGTAGTTTAAATGGCTTGATTACGTTTAATTAACTTTTAAGAAAATAACATATATAAACCTTTTATTACATGCGTTTATTTTACAGGAAATGGATGAAAGAACTCCAAAACTTTGTGTTGTTAATGGCGATAATATGTTTATTATTCGCGTCACTGTCGATCTACAGAATATCTTATATACTGATGCTAACTATAGTTGTGGTCACCTTACACCAAGTTTTTGCTCCACAAGAGGCTGATAGCGTTAGCGAAGAAGACGATGACGAAAGAACTAGGTACTCTGATCTCAAAGCGAAGATGGAGTGATCAGTATTAAGATTGAGTTGTCTCTTTTTAAGTTGTTTTGTTTAGTTAGCAGTGTTTGATACACGAATAAACTAACCAAAGAATATAAATTGTGTTTTCTAAATAAATGCATTAAGATTTGGACAATTTTTATTTCGAAACCTATTTACAAACCTGCTAAATTAAAACTGTAACGTTTCAATGGACTGATTAATCGTTACGCTAAGCTTTGTTTGGTGTTTTGGCTCCATACTATATTATTCACACAAAATTTTCATTCTTGAGCCACCAGACTAACATCAGTTTAATTGATTCCGTTCTTAGTTACTTTTAGTGACTGACTCGTTATATACGAGGACCCTAGAAGTAAAGGGGTGTACGTGACATTTTTGTAAATATAGAGAAAATTGCATCGCTGAACTGGAAATTTTTCATTCTATTTGGAGGTAAAGAGATCTAAGCGATAAGTCTAACAGGTGCTGTAACCAAAGCACTAGTTTCCACTACCAAAGTAGACTGGCAAGAAAAGGATTCGGAGGCCAGATAAGTGGAAAAAAACAGGGCTAAAATCGCAAAAAATTCAGATGAAGCTTACATGAACAAAAAACACAATTCTCATGAAGCTAATAAGTTACCAGAACTTGAAAATCATCATTGTTGGAGTAAATGTACCAATATTATTTCACAAAAACAAAGACTTTCAATTTTTAAAGAGTATTAGGCACTGGAATCTCCCAAACAGCTTTTCTAAATCGATTCATATAGACTAAGTCTATAAGAAGCAAAAAAACTAAATGCAGTTAGCAACAAAGAGGTGTCATATCTTTATAATCTGGGAAGTTGAGTATGTAAACAGCTTATAATGAAAACTCTTGATGGCTTAAACAAACGTTTACAAACTGTAGTTAAAAGCAAAAAAAGTCTCATCAGGCGTATCATAAATAGACAAAAGAGGGAAGAAATCACCTTCGAACAATATTTGTGAAAGGACAATTGAAATCGTAAAAGAGCATATTAATAAGTTTCCTACGTACACAAGCCACTACACTAGAAATAAGACTCCGAATAGGAGGTATCTTCCTCAGGAGTGTAATTTGAATTTGAAAATAATGTACAAACTTTATTTTAATTTCTTTCTAAGAAGGAAAAACCTGTAAGCGAAAGCTTTTACAGGAATATTTTTAATACTTAATCCAACCTTAGTTTCAAAAGGCCAAGTACAGACATATTATGTGATAAATGTGACAAATTTCAGGTAAAAATAAATCATGGTTTGGCAGAAGAAAATGCTTTAGCTCAGGCAGAAAAAGCCTTTCACTTGCGGAAGCCGTAAGAAAAGCAAAAGATGAGTGTCATATCCTAAAGGATGCTAGCAAAGTTGCGATCATCTTCAAAGTTCAAAAAATTATGAACTCCTGATCTATTAACTTCTAAAGCATATTATTTAAGCAGCTATGGACGTACTACTTCGGGCTCCATAACCTACAGACTGGAACGACCCATTTCTTTATGTGACACGAAGACCAGGAGTCACGTGGATGTCAGGAAATATCATCTTGTTTCCTAAAATATATCAGAAGCCTTCCCCCATCTGTGAAATACATCTCCATTTAGCGACAAGTGTGGAGGCCAAAATAAGAGTCATCTGACAGTCAAATTTTGGTTTTACATTATCAGAAACACTAATATTCAAACAGTAGATCATCGCTTTTTTATAAGTGACCATTGTTATAATGAGTGTGACCAAGACTGTGGTTTGATAAAGCTAAAAAAGAACCTTTATGTACCTCAACATTGGATGGAGCTGATAACTTCTACAAATATACAGTTCGGATGGAAAATGACGACTTTTTAGACTTTCAAACACTTACGCCATACTTTAAGAAGAGAGGAAGTGGAATACAGAGCATGCAATGGTTACATTTTCAACAGGACAAACCTTTAACCCCATTTTACAATAAAACAGCTGGAGGTATCATAGAAGAGTTTAGAGAGCTATCTATGAAACCTATTCGAGCTGTTAAAAACTCTGCCCTTCTGCCAGTACCGATTGACAAAAGGCCTCTCATTAAGCAAGCTAAATATTCAAATCTTCAACAGTTATTCAACTACGTACCTCCAATTTACCACGAGTTTTTGATAAATCTGCGACGTGATGGTCAACAACGACACTGATGTCGATGAATCATAAGTTAATTATGTATTAGAGTTATGGTGAAGAATAAATTTGTACAACTTTATGATCTTTTTACCTTTATGTTGCATTTCTTAGAAGTAAAAGGGTACAAGTGCTACTTAGCAACATAAAAATAGCTCCAAAATAAGTAAAGTCAATCAAATTATGATTTTTTTGTTACCAATAATAATAATACTGCCTACAGTTACTAAACCGGAGAAAAAAACTAGCATTAAATCATGGCAATTACAGTAAAGGCTCAACTTTGAACGGCATTTACTCAAAATTTACTTTTTGTCACTTATACTCCTTTACTTTTAGTGTCCTCATATAAACTTGTACAAATTCGTATTTTTCTATACACAATAAAGCAGCAAATAAATTAAGTCAAATTGTGTTAGTGATTTGTTAGTAATCGGATAAGTTTTTTCTGGTTAAGACCTTAGTTTTTTACTCGTTTTTTTTTGTACAGTACGTGCTTTCTTTTCTTTTCAGAAATTCGTTAACTCTGACTAAAAGATTTCCAAATTTATCACATTTATCCTTGCAGATATTCACCTGACTTTTGTGCCTCGACCTTATTTGCTCTTGGTATACTTACTGCAAATGTTTATCACCATGTCTCATTTAGAACTGGGACACTAAGCTCGAAAAATTCGTGTGCCGCTTCTCAGATGGTCTGTAGGACATGGAGGAATGCCCAGAAGGAAATTACAAATGATATAGTTTATAGTTGGTTTTTGAAGCTGCCATAAACGGCTTTATATAAACGGATCGACCGTTTGTACCATCGAATGTTGGTGATATAAATTTAATAGGGGTGGAGTGAGGTGTTAATTGAAGATTATTTGGCTGGTTCAAAGAATCGCATCTTGCATATTATCTAAGCATAATTCAGCCTTTCATCATCACTGGCTCGACAACCCTTTTTGGGTCTTGGCCTGTTCCAGGATTCTTCTCCATTCTGATCTGTTTCATGCTTTTTTTCTCCAGTTTTTTTATTTTTAAGGTTGTTATATCATTTTATATTTGTTCTAAGTATCTCAGCTTCGGTCTTCCTCTTGTTCTTTTTTCTACTGGCATCTGTTTGAATATTTTGTTTGGTATTTCGTCTTCTTACATTTTTTCTACATGTCCTATCCAACGCAGCCGTCCTATTTTAATGAATGTTATAATATCCGAATCCTGGTATATTTTGTAGTCAGGAGTTGTATCTTCTTCGCTATATTCCGTTTTCTTTTGTGCCCTTATATATGTGTCGCAAGATTTTTCTTTCGAAGGTGACTAACAACGTTTCCTCTCTTTTAGTGAGTGTCCAGGTTTCTGAGCCGTATGTGAGTACCGGTCTTATTAGGGTTTTATATATTTGGCATTTTGTTTTTCTTGCGACGTTATCTGATCTTAGTTGTCTAATTAAACCATGGTAACATTTATTTGCAATAAATATTCGCCTCTTCACTTCCTCCGTAACGTTATTATCAGACGTGACTAGGGATCCCAAGTATATAAAGTTTTTTACCCCCTCTATGTTGTATTCTCCTATTGTTATATTTTGTGGCTGCCTTTTTACTTACCCGCATATATTTTGTTTTGGTCTGATTGATTTTAAAACCACTATTTTGTGCAGCTCGTTCTATTTGGTTGTATGCCTCTATCATTTCTCTTCTTGATCTTGCGATTATGTCAACATCATCTGCAAATGCTAGTATTTGCACGCTTTTATTAATCATTGTTCCTGTGTATTGACTGTTGTGTCCCTCAGTATTTTCTCGAGTACGATGTTGAACAAGATGCATGATAGAGCGTCTCCCTGGCGTAGCCCCTTTTTCACATCTATTGTTTCCGTTAATTCATTTTGTATCCGGATTCTACTTTCTACTTTTAGAGATTCTTTTATCAGTTCTATTAGTTGTGTTGGTATATTAAATTCTTTCATTGCTGTTATTAAGAATTCTCGGTTTATATTGTCATATGCGCTTTCAAAGTCTATGAAGAGATGATGTGTGTCGATGTTATATTCACTTGTTTTTTCGAGGATCTGTCGCAGAACAAAATATCTGGTCTATTGTTGACTTCTGTCTACAGAAGCCACTTTGGTATTTGCCAACTATTTTTTCAGCGTGTGGTCTAAGTCTTTCATAAATGACGTTGGGCATTATTTTGTATGCTGCATTCAGCAGCGTGGTTCCACGGTAGTTTTCACATTCTAACTGATTTCCTTTTTTATGTAATAGTACAATAACTGCTATTCCACTCCGCCGGTAGCTGTGTATTCGACCATATCTTTGTTATCAATTCATGTATTGTTTTTTGTAGTGCGTCTCCTCCTTCCTTCAGTAACTCTGATGCTATTTGATCCGATCCCGGTGCTTTATTGTTCTTTAATTTGTCTACTGCTGCTCTAATCTCGGCTATTGTTGGTGGAGTCTTTTCTCTGTTGTCTGCTTGGTCTAATGGTATGTCAGGGTTCGTCTCTCTCCGATCTCCTTCAAACTTTTCCGAACAATGTTCTGTCCATCTACTTAGTATCTCTTGCTATTCTGTCAATATATTACCTTCCTTATCTCAACACATCGTTGTTCTCGGTTTGAAGTCTTTTCTGCTTTTGTTTAATCTCTGATAAAATTTTCTTGTCTCTGTTGATTTACTTAGTTCTTGTAGTTCACGAAGTTGTTTGTTCATATATTCTCTCTATTCTTCCTCTGCTTGTCGGGTTCTGTGCCCCGGTTGCATCAGTAAATATGCTGTTTTTTTTGTCTGTTATGATCTGACATTCTTCGTCAAACCAGTCATTCGTTCTTTTTCTTCTTTCTCTACCTTCTATGCCTAGTACTTCTTTAGTTGCATCTTTTATGATGTCTCTGCATTCATTCAGCATAATTCAGCCTTTACACCATTTAAATGATTAACAAAAATGCCCGATTTTGTTTTAGCTTTTCATGATTATTTTCTAGCAAATCTTGCATTTTATTCTAATTGTTTCCATTTAATTCTGGGTTTGTTTGAGTTTTTCTTTCATTTTTTTTTTCGCAAGTTTCTTCTGTCCAAATTTTTATTCCCTTGCAAGTTTTTTTATTGTTTCGTCGGTGGATATTCCCCTTTTACCCTCTTGCATCAGTTGCATCTTTTTCTTCACGTGCCATATCACAATTATCTACTCTTACTAATAATTAAACACCATTATTAAAAATAAAACATTTAAACGTATTCATATATATTTATTTTATGTACACATATATAATTCGATTATCAAGACATTTTTAACTAATACAATATTACACATCTTATAAATATAATTGGGCTCTGCTTTTTATATTACATTTGGTTAAAAAATTACATTCTTTCTTTTATAATTCTTTATCAATAAAATATACTCTCGGGAGATCTACGTAATCTAATATCTAAAAATATACACTGCTTTATTCGCCAATAAAATGTGAGATTTCTGGTTAAGCACCTAAAAATGTTCATATCATAGATATCATTCAAAACGACTCATCAAATACCATTGGTTTGACGATCTGTTCAAAACATATTCGAAGTACAATGCTAGAATTTGAAATACCTCTATCTTCCAGAAAAAAATGTCCCTATATATATAGTCTGATATAGAAGGCAGACATCATTATAATTGCTACCCGGAAAAGACATGCGGTTGTTTGTGTCCCAGGCATTTAATCCACGATGCTTTTCTTCTTCTTAGAACCTTATTCCAAATATTTCTTCTTGAATTAAAACACATAAAACGCTCCCCGTTTCATTTTCATTATTTTTTAGTACATTCCATATACACTCAGCCGTTTTCTAGCTAATTATTTAAAAATTTCTATAAATCGAATCAAACATTTGCACTCTTCTAAAAACCTCGCCCATATTAGAAAGTTTTTTTCCTAGAATCGTCTTAAGATATCCCTGTGCAGCTAGAGGTTGTTTGTTGTTTCAAACTATTCCGAATCAGATACTTTTTCAGCATGTACACCAGTTCAGTGCCAATTATGGTTGCCGAAAAATATTCCAAATTATCGTGGATAAGTGTTTCATTTCAAATCATTCATATTTAGGTTTCTCCCGCGTTTCTTTTTTGTCGGGTATCTTAATTGTAGGGTTTTGACTAATACCGAAACTTCTGTTTTGTGTTTTTTTATCAAATAGTTTTTATAGATGATTGTTTTTGGATCATTTGGAACTTTCAATCATTAATCGTCCATTGAAGAATGCGTTTTAAATCTAAAGTAACAGGGAGTAGTAAATCTTTCTGTTGGTACCAGACTAAGACTGCAGATTACCTCGCCTGAGCGAGAGATCATATTTTATTTTGATTATTCTATTAATAAAAAAAACAAACAAAAAGAGAAATCAAACGATTTCTACCTGGCGAAATCGAATTCAAATTTTTACCACTGTGCGTTCTAAACTTGCAAAGCAAACAGCTTGATAAATTAATCGGCAAGGGAATCCAAAATTGCATTCCACATGCCGTTCATCATGGTCAAAATTCGTAGTGAATTCAGTTTCTTAAAGTAATAAAACATAATGACGGTATTAGATTTTTGTTTCGATACAGGGCAGCGACAAGCCGCTTATACGTATTTCGACCTCTTTATGTCTCCTCATAGCGGTATAGCCACTGCTCTGAGGAGACCTAAAGAGGTCGAAATACGTATAAGCGGCTTGTCACTGTCCTGTATCGAAACAAAAATCTAATACCGTCATTATGTGATATACTCTTAATACCATGAAATGTCTTCTTCTTCTTCTTCAGCCTTCATTCATCCATTGTTGGACATAGGCCTCCTCCAATTGTTTCCACGCTTCCCTATCTTTTGCAATTCTCATCCATTGCTTTCCAGCTACAGCTGTTATATCGTCTATCCATCTCTTTTTGGGTCTTCCCACGCTTCTTTTTGTTTCTCGAGGTCTCCAGAATGTCACTTTATGAGACCATCTGTTGGTGTCTTGTCTTGCTACATGTGCTACCCATTGCCATCTCAATGTCGCTATTTTTTCCATGATGTCGGTTACTTTAGTTCTTCGACGTATTTCGGTGTTAGGAATTTTGTCTCTGAGGCTTATATTTAACATTGCCCGTTGAGTTACTCTTAATTGTTCTGCCATTTTTCTTGTTATTGCCATAGTTTCCAATCCATAAGTTGCAACTGGTAGTATACAAGTGTCATAGGTTTTTCGTTTTAAGTGTATTGGGATTTTTCTGTCTTTTAAAATGAAGCTCAACTTCCCAAAAGCAGCCCATGATAATTGTGTCCTTCTTTTAATTTCTAGGGTTTGATTTTCCTTTTCGTTTTTAATTGCATGTCCTAGATATATATACATATATATATATATATATATATATATATATATATATATATATATATATATATATATATATTGTTCTACCTTTTCTACATTGATGTTATCTATCGTGATGTTTTCTAGGCTGTTGCTTAATATCTTTGTTTTGTCGAGATTCATTTTTAATCCTATTTGATTCGATTTGTGATTTAAATCTTGTAGCATTGATTTTAGTTCATGGATATCTGTGCTTATTAGTACTATGTCGTCTGCGAAACGCAAATGGTTAAGATATACTCCATCTATTTTTAATCCCTTTTCGACCCAATTTAGTTTTTTGAAGACATTTTCTAATGCCAAAGTAAATAACTTGGGTGAGATGGTGTCACCCTGTCTCACGCCTTTGCCAAGGTCTATTTTCATAGTTTCCAGATCATCATCTATTTTTACGTGAAAAGTAGCATCATCGTATATATTCTTAAGGAGGGCAGCATATCTTAATTCTACTCTGGCGTCGTCCAATGCTGTTAAGAAACCATGAAATGTGCCTTCTACGAAATGTCTCCTGCTAGATCTAAAAAGTTTGGATATTCAGACGACTGGGCCCTTATATCTCAAAACTCGTGAATCAAAAACTCGAAAATATCCGAACGCATGATTTTGAACGGCTGAGTCAGAAAGATAGTACTCTTAAACAGATAAACACTAAGGAGTGTGACCGGAACACAAAAGAAAGGACATTCGAGTGCATAATACGCCGCTCTCTATAAAGCGAGTAATAAAAATTTGTTTCTGGAAGATAGAGATGTTTTCAAATATTTCAGTGGGCTTTACGTATCTTAAAGAAACGCATATATCGCCTACTACTCCATAGTGAGACATTTGGTTAACGGGATTTTCCGTTCCGAGTTGGTTTTCGACCTACAACTAACTAATAACCCACAGTATAGGACGAAACATATCGTGATCGGAGCACAAACTTTTAGACAGAAAGGACTCCTGCCTTCTAGCATTCTATAAATACTAAAATTTACTTCAGCAGAAGGTTAAACATTAAAAAATACAAAACATTAAACATTAACAGTTATCTAATTTTGGAAGAATCATAGCTTTCTTCTTACTGAATTATGTTAACACTTCTTTTGTTAAATTAATTTATAAATGGAGATGATTTTTACAATTGGCAGTATTTGTTTATACGAGTATATGGCAAATAATTATTCACAACAAATTTAACATGAATTTTTTTTATTTCATTTTAACGCGCAGGATTTTTTTACTAATTTCAAGCAGGTTTTAGAAACTTACTATAGTCGATTCACTAAGTTTGGGAATATTTTGACAGTCAGTGTCGGAAAAATACAGCATAAAAAGTTCTACCACTCATTATGAATAGCTTTAATAAACTTACAGTTGCAGACTTCTTTCATTGAAAAAAGTCGAAGAATCATGAATAATGAAAGTGTATTCATTAATTTTAATTTAGAACTTTCCGTTTATAATAATAATCTATAAATGACTTATAAAATGTTAAAATAAACATTTAAAAATTTATTTTATTGTTTTAATTAATGCAGTTTTATTTTGTTAATAAACTGCGTATGAATAATTTTTTACTTTTAAGTTCTATAGAGAACTAATATTCGTTATTAGCACATGTGCTTCTAACAAATTCCAGTGACCAATATAGCACAAACTTAATTACTAAATTTACTAGACGATTGAGTCAAGAGCACACATGAAGATGGCATATGTTAAGCACATAGAGTAGATCTATACAACATCTATAAAAAAAAACAAAGTCGAAGAAGAATATGCCTACACTCTGACCTCACTATTGGATCCTATATTGACCCTATATTGGATCACATCAGATAGTGGTAAGTAAAATCGCAGATAGAAAGGGAGGCAGACAGAATAGGGTATTAGACAGAAAAGACATCGCATATATGCCTTCGAGTGCCTAATATACTGCCATATATTAATCTTGGACGGTCCACCTGCTCTAGATCTTCTGCATTCAAAAAAATAAACGAGTGAAAGCATATCTCACAAATTCTCAATGAGTTTTAGCTCGGGACTTCGCGGTAGCCACATCATCATCATCATTTTGGCTTTACAACCCTGCGTGGGTTCTAGCCTCCCCAAAAATTTCTCCCTATCTATCGTCTTTCTGCGTCAAGCACCTATTCCCATATTTCTCATGTCTTCATCGATGTTATCAAGGAGCCTTGTTCTGGGTCTTCTTCTCTGACCAATAAGTCTATCAAGGAGCGTTTTTCTAGCTGGGTCATTTTGTTCCATCCGCATTACATGCCCTATCCACCTCAGACGTCTTATCTTGTTGTTGTATCGTCTTCTTCACACTCCATTGTCATTCACTGCTCCATATATTCGCCTTAGTACTTTTCTTCCGAAACATGTTTTCATTACTTTTTTGTTAGAGTTCAAGTCTCTGAACCATATGTTAGGACTGGGCGTATTATTGTTTTGTAGAGTTTTATTTTTGTACTTCTCGATATAATTGTGGATTTAAGGAGGAAATTGGGCCCAAAATAGCATCTGTTGGCCGCGCATATTCTGCGGTAGTATTATTTTCAGTGTTAAGGAGCGCTCCCAGATATACAAATTGGTGCACTGCTTCGATAACGTTGTTTTCTATAACAAACGGTTGTAGGATTTGTGGTTGCGTACTTATATTCATATGCTTCGTTTTGTTGGTGTTTATTATTAAACCCATTTTTGTAGCTGATTCTTTTTGTAGCAGGATTTGCATTTATTTATTATATATTAAATCAGTGGTTGTGTTTTGTGACATACGTATTACTTTTTCCAGAGCCAGATTGAAACAGTATACAGGAGAGAGGGTCTCCCTTGCGCATCCCGTTATTTTTATTTAAAAGTTTCAGACAGTTCCCCTGAATTCGTACTCTACATTTAACTTATTCAAGAGTTAGTTTTGTTAAATTTTGTGATTTAGTTTTCCTAGTTCTTTCGTTACTTTGAACATTTCTCTTCTATTCACAGAGTCGTAGGCTGCTTTGTAGTCTATAAATATGTAACGAGTATCAATGCCATATCCCAGTGTTTTTTTTTAAATTGTTTCAGGGTTGCGATCTGATGAATTGTCGATTTACCACCAACCGTCGATTTGAAACAAGCCTGGTATTTTCCTACTATCCGTTCTGCATATGGTGCCATAGTACTGTGGAAAATATTTTATACGCTGTACTTGAAAGCGTAATTCCTCTGTGGTTAGAGCATTCAAAGATATCTCCTTTTTTGTGTATGGTGCAAAGTATTCGAATATTCCAATCATTGGAGAGGGATTTCTGTATTCATATTTCTAAGCTGCTGTAATGCCACTATGGTACCAAGACCACCTTCTTTATATAGTTCAGCTGGGAGATATATTCCGGATGATTTCTTTCTGGCTAATTTTTTTACTGCATCTTTAACTTCAAGAATCGTTGGTGGTTCCTCTTCCCTCTCGCCTGCTTCCTTTACCTCATCTCTTTCGTCTTTCAGGTTTTCTTCTTCTTCCTCTATATTAAGTGCCTCGTTAAAGTATTCCGCCCATCTATTCAATACATCTTTCCTTGTTGTTAATAGGTCGCCGTTCTGATTTCTGCATTGTCTTGTGGTTACCTCGAATGCACAGTATGCTCTGAATTCTTTCTCTCTGTTGAGGTTTTCTATATAGGGAAGTTCCTTATTTAGGTGATATTATTTAGTTTCATGTTTTTCTTTTGTGTATCCTCTTTTCTTCTCTTCTCTTTGTCTGGTAATTCTCTAAAGTTGTTCTAGTTCGCCGGGTAAGCATCTTTCTGTAGGTTTTATTTTTTTTTTGTTGCATTCTAGCATGGCCGTATCACGGTGACCACATCTTAATTTAAATTTGGCATTGCGGTAAAAATTTTCGGTTAATATGAGCGATATGTCACTGTGTTACAATGCATTGAGACATGCAAATCTGGGACAATACTGTAACGAGCAGTCATTAAGTATTTGTTCAGGACGTTTCGAGAATGTCACGGTTACTTTGGACGACCACAAGATCTGTTCGATTTTCAAAATCGATTCCGACACAAAGCTAATCACCAAATCGGATAACTTCTTTAATAGTAATAGATACACCAATAGGCCTATATACACCAAGACTATCATCAAAACGGCTTTGACCAAACCTAGATTCATTTGTGAAAAGTAAAAGTCTCTAAATCATGCGTGGAGTGAGGCAAGGCTGTATTTTGTCTCCTCTAATCTTCAATCTGTACTCTGAAAGAATATTTATCGAAGCTTTGCACGAAACTGAAAAAGGTATTCTACTAAATGGTTACCGGTTAAACAACATCAGATATGCAGATGACACCATAGTATTTGCGGACAACTTAGAAGACCTACAAGTTCTTATGAACAAAATCACGTATTACAGCCAACAATGTGGACTCAATATAAACGTTAAGAAGACAAAGCTTATGATAATTAGCAAGAAAAGAATAACAGAAGGTCAACTCTACGTCAACCAATCCCCTGTAGAAAGAGTGACGCACTACAACTACCTCGGCACCATAATAAATGAAGAATGGACCAACAACCGGGAGATTAGAGCACGCATCGGAAAAGCTAGATCCACCTTCAATCGGATGGGGGCCTTCTTCAAGAGTCACAACCTCTCTCTTGATACAAAAGTAAGAATGCTGCGATGCTACGTCTTCTCTGTCCTTTTTTATGGTGTTGAATCGTGGACCTTGAACGAAGATATGTACAGAAAACTAGAAGCATTTGAGATGTGGCTATATCGGAGAATGCTTAAGATCCCGTGGACTGACCGAGTCACAAATGAGGAGGTCCTCAGAAGAATGAATAAGATCCGAGAGGTACTGACCACCATCAAATCTCGAAAGTTACAGTTCTTCGGACATATTATGCGAAATGAATCCAGATATGCTCTCCTTCAAGCCATCCTGCAAGGAAAAAGATTTGGAAAACGAGGTCCAGGAAGAAGAAGAACATCTTGGTTAAAGAACCTCAGAATCTGGTTCAATACAATATCTGTGCAGCTTTTCCGCGCTGCTGCAGATAAGATAAAGATTGCCATGATGATCGCCAACATTCGTAACGGATAGGCACATCAAGAAGAAGAAGAAAAGTCTCTAATGTCGAAATTGCCAACTATCTTGATTTCTTTACAAATCTCAGTCAGACTAGACTCTTTTTTTTAAGTATCCATTAGACGGGGCATTTTCTCCACCACTCTATTTGTCATTCAACAGATCCTAACCATAGATTTACGACAACAGTCCTACAGCGGAGTTATATTCCTTTTGTAACATTGCGCCCGGTTGTCCAGACTCCATAGTGTGTACGCAATCGGTGAATAACTGACACGCTAGTTTGAGGATCAATGGTAACAAAAAGAAAAGATTTTCAACTAAGGCAACCGCAGGTACTTCTTGAACTTCGTCAAAATGTATTTTTTAGTTTAACCACACAATATTTTGTGGATCTCGTAAATGGAAGAAATATTAAAATATTTTAATGATGCTTCTAAAAGAACTATCATATAAGGAAACGACGTAGAGGAAAACAGAAAACAGAAGAAATAATAAACGAGATCACCTAAAAAGTTTTTAAATGTGAAAAATCGGTACTTAAACTAAAAGTCCAATGTGTCTGCCTCTTTATTCCGACCATTCACTTAAGCAATCGAGATTTTCTCTAGCAGCCGTACTACTAAAACAAATGTAGAAAAAATTGGAACTATAAAAAATACCAAAACAACTGGACATGAACTGTAATATTGGGTCTCACATAAATGAAGATGAAAGACTCTAAGATCGCCACCGAAAATTTCAATACCGATTCGAACCAACCGACAGATCTCGGGAGGCAAACGATAATAACGTACATTTACAAAACACAACAGCGAAAGCCGCATATGTATTTTAAAATTTGCTTAGTTAATTACATAATTTTTTATAGAAAATTTGTGATATTTTTAGTAATATTTCAAACTGCTTTTTGGAGTTTGACACCTTTATTAAAAAAAAACTATCATCACTATAAAAATTATTGAAATGACTTATTATTTTATTCACACTTAAGGGGAGGAGTATACAAAGAATGGATCGATAAAGTCTCTGACAACATCCAGAATATTAAGGTGTAAAGTTTTATGAGCCCATAACAACTAACAAAACTCTGTTCCCTTATTTCCTCACATAATTGCATATACCTCTCACTATAAACCAAGGAGAAAAATTGTGAGAAGCACTTAATATCATCTAGTAAACTATTCAGTCAAAAAATTCCGCTTAAGTTGTTTAACTGCATGTAACTTCACTCTTGTCATTTTTTACAAGTATTTACTAAAAACATTCAATTCGAAAACATTTTTTTACTAATAGAAATTAGGGAGACAAACATTTAAGTTTGTAGATACATTAGAGCATGATGTGCCCGTATTTATCTTTCGAGTAATCAGAAATATCAATATTCTAGTCATAGACCCCGTTAAAGCCATAGAGGTATATATTAACATAGACCGAGCATACCGGCCACGCGTGCTGACGACAAGATTTCGAAAAAAACAGCGAACAACGAAAAAAAAGATGTTGTCGTCACTTAGCTTTACAGACTGTTAATATATACGTATATATTTAAAGCCTGTTGCACGTCATCGATGACATTTCTAAGCTGCCTCAGTAAAGCCGTCTGTTTACATGTACCCTAAGAAGAATTTTAGAATTATTTTGACTATTGTAGATCATATTTTCAATAATCTAAAATGTATAGACCAAGTTTGGCAATCAAAAACAAGAATTTATTTCAACTATGTATTATTGAAAAAACATTACAGCTATTCGCCTTTAATTTATTAAGTCCAAATGATAGTTTTACTTGGTATTACGTCCAGGGTTGCCATATGTAATTTTCATTAATATCACAAACTTTTATGTAATTTAAACAAACCTGAAATACTTTAAATAAGCAATTATTTATATAATTTCATAAACGTAATCTCAAAACAACACAACAGTTGTTAGAAGGGACTTATGTAATCATTAATTTAATATTTTGACGAGAAAGCATGATAATGGAGGACCACTGATACCAGTAACTGCTTTGGAAGAAGTAAATAAGAATACAATAACACTGTGATGTTTATAAATACGAAATTTTTATCTTGCGTACCTTATAGCAGCCTTAAATTAAATATTTCTACTATCAGCACCATTTTTTAAAGGTAACAAGAATAAAGAACTCTAAAGTCATATAAAAAACGTTTAAGCACAAAAATGGACGTATTTGTTATATTTCTAAATGAAAAAACTTCTCATTAAGTTTTTAGGCTCTTAACCACCTTCTGGCATAAATAAAATGGCCCAAACCCCATAATTAAACCAAGGAAAACCCAGAGAGATTAGACAAACTAACTTTCGTTCATAAAACATGAACTTAACTAAGCGTAAACCCGCAAATGTTCTATTCAGAGGAAAAACTTTAACATAGGCAACCAATTTTATAATTTATTCTTTTATTTGTAAGTTTATTATAAAAAATATATTAATAATTTTAAATATTTTGTCAAGTAAAAGTTGTTTTTGTATTTAAGTTTAATAATACCTTCATTAAAATTAATTATTTTTTGTCGTTGAAATTTTTCATCATGTATCTGAACAGATTTTATAGTAATAATAAAATTATATTTGCATCATTTCATAAATTTCTACTAACCCGACAATATGACAACCCTGTGTAAAAATGTAAACGTCAAAATTGGATGACGTGCAAGGGTTTTATAAACAAATATCCAACACTCGAATAATTGTTGTGCTTCGTCGACTGTCATTTGCTAACTTCTCGATTGTCAGTTGTCATTACAAAATTTGCCAGTGGGCGGGGCTCGAAATGGTAATGAAACAGAAAATGTTTCTACTGTCTACCGACGTGATAAATGTTAGTAAAGACGGTTCACAAATATAATTAATAATACTGATGACTTTCTGCTGTTGTCGTGTTTAAATCCTATGGGGACTTAAGAGGCATAACAGCCTAATATTAATGTCAAAAAATAGCATGCGCAATGGGCTGTGAAAAATCAGTGCTTGTGTTCTTTCTAAATGACTATATTTCTATTTTAAAAAATCTTAAATACTAATAGATGAACGTAAATTTGAAATAAACGCTTTTATCTCAAGACAGATCTCTAATGACAAATGACAGATGGCAATAACAGTTTTTAATGTAGGCAACATAAACGACGAGGCAAAATGACATCGTTACTGCAATCAAATAAAATTTAGAATGAAACTATTTTGCTATTTTTGCTAAATTTGAATAATTTTTATTACTTTTACTTTGATTATTTTGATTACTTTTAAGAAAAATGCCATTTATACCAACAAAATCAAATTAACACTATCGTATAAAAGTTTTTTAATCGTTAAAAATCCAAAATAACAAAACGTCACGAAGCAAGCACCTTCGAATAAAACAGAAGACTAGAGATAGATGAGAATTTTTGGTAGTTCAAGGGATAAAAAAGCTCGTTTTTTATAGATACATCTTTTTATTACTTATCACGTCGATCCATTAGAATCATAACCTCACGGTTATTCTATTTGTAGAATCATCTTTGGAAGACAACCAGAGTTTAGTACTTTGAGTGATGAGGAAGAAAACGAGCAAAGAGTTTAAAAAAACAGAAAAGGAAAACACGATTTTACAAGAAAAAAGATTATGCTTAAAAACTTTTTGTATCCCTTGAAGTGCACCTTCATTAACACAGACAAACCTTTAAAAGGGTGTTTTTTAGAGACTAGCATTTTCAGTCATAGAAATGAAGCTTTCGATTACTTCGTTTATTGGTTTTAACTCGGAATCGATTTGTACAGGAAGAATTTGCTCCCTCAACGTCTTCCACTCCCTCATTTTATACATATAATGGATCATATTAGACGTGTCCAGTAATTTGGTGTAAATATTTATCAACCCCCTGTAATCGTATTCCAGTCCGCTGTAGGCCTCGCCGAAAACTTTGAGATTTATATCTATGGAACGTAGATACAACTTTTCTGCGTCTTTGTGTCGTTTCATGTGATAATTGTACAGAGAGGCCAGATGGCCCACGCTAAGACCCACCTAAAAGCACAAAAAACGTTTTATTAATAACAAATGCATATTAAAAATAATACAAAATATTAAATACAAACAATTATGTGTAATATATATGTAATAATTTATTTTTCACATAAAAACAAATGAAATGACACAAAACATTGATATTATAGTTAAGAATCTAAAACATTATAGTATGAATTTATAATTAAATATTTTTTAAAATTTCCAACTAAAATTTTAAACTTTTGTCTTCTATCATTATTGTTTCAACTAAAGCATGATTCAATTATCGATGTATAAATAAGGGAGCTACATTGTCGAACTAAACAAGTACATGAAGAAAAATACTATATAAAAAAGTAAAATATATCAAAAACTCAGTGTCGATAGCTTATCTATATTTATCAATTTTCAATAAAGCTTCCATTGTAAACACATTCTTTGGGAAATAAAGATCATTACGAGAATCGAATCAGTTTTAATCCCCATTATCCAGGCAAAGCAAACATGCCTCTTTGTCGATTTGGGTACTGGCCATTAGACCAAAAACTATGAAAGCTCAGTTCTATTTTATTTTCGCAAGCGGATGAAAGTACCTACATCATGGAGCCGCTGCCAGTATCTGTCGTGAATTTCATATTATAAAATATGTGAATTTCGTTGTTTCGAAAATGTGCGGTGTGAATGCTCATTTGTTTTTTTTAGTATTGTACGTACAGTACATTTCAGTTATGATCTTGTGTATATTTTTTTTTGTATATATGTATATAAGTATTTACGAGGTATTAGATTTTTTATAGAATTAATTTGTTTTTTTGTTTATTCTCTTATTTAACTCAGTTAAATTATTAAGTAAAGGTTTTTGAAACCAAGCGCGTACGGTCCTGATTTCTCGGTCTATCGCCAAACTACCACACACCTACCACTGTGCCGACATGAGCGGCATTGCTGTGCGTCGTAAGACCAACACTGCGTTCTAACTGTGGCTTCTACTATAGACCCAGTGGATTTTCTAAACGGCTACGACAACACATTTTTATTTCCCACTGGTTAGGGCATATTGCATGTTAAAACAAGTGACGTTACACATGTGCTGCCACCAATTCTTAGTTGCAAGAGGTACAAAAGTTCAGAAGTTCTTTATTTCATTTGGCGTCAAGTTCGTTAACATATTCGTTAAGAATTTTGATTTAACTCGTTTTTTTTTATGTTTATGAATACAGATCACTACATTGTTTTATTGACCATACAACACAATTTCAATCGCTGTGACATGTTACACGTTTCCACCTCTATATTTATTTCACAGTAGGTACGAATTGTCGTAATTGTCACATTGACATTAAAAATTTCAAACGAAGTTCTGAAAGAATAAACAAATAATTAATAAAATGCCTATTACGTTGTATAACGTCCAAAAAAAATGTGCAACTTGTAACATGGAACTTTCAGCGTCATTCGATACGCGAAGTAATTGATTTATTTATTGTACCCTCCCTAAGTGTTACAACAGTTAAAAATACCATTAAACATTTTCAAACTTCGGGATGTGTAGTTGTAAAAAGTGTCATGAAGGTAATGAAGCACGTGTTAGACCTGTCGATGAGGAGCGTCAAAACAAGGATATTGATATTTGTGCTTTTGTGGAAGCTAGTGAACCCTGCAATAGTGTACAAATTGCTAGGGAAGTTAACGTGAATGCTCGAACTGTCCAGCGAGTTCTCAAAAGAAATGGGTATCCATCCGTTGCAAGGTATTATTATCGGAAAAATAAGCACCTCAGTGTTGCAGTGCGAACGCAGCATCCGCAAAAGTTAAATGTTTGGACTGGGATGTTAGGCGACCATATTGTCGGTCCATTTTTTATCGATGGAAACCTAAACGGGCCCAAATATTTACAACTGTTACAGAATGAGATCATTCCGGCAGTTCGACGCCTTCCCGTTAATTTTCAAGAGGTTTATTTCCAACAGGATGGGTGTTTGGCTCACAACTCTAGAGCAACTATTGACTTCCTCAATCAAACGTTTCCTGATCGACTGATAAGTACACGTGGTACAATTAAATGGCCCGCTAGATCCTGTGACTTAGCGCCTAACG
Source organism: Diabrotica undecimpunctata (assembly GCF_040954645.1). NCBI lineage: Eukaryota > Metazoa > Arthropoda > Insecta > Coleoptera > Chrysomelidae > Diabrotica > Diabrotica undecimpunctata. The sequence goes on from NC_092810.1 coordinate 27,998,604, forward strand.
ATTTCTTTTTTATGGTTTTCTCAAAGAAAACATTTATAGGCATCAGTTTGAAAGGGCCACAAACCTAGTCGAATTAAGGGCAAAAATACTTCATTTCTCTGCAAGCATTACACCAGCCCTACTCCAAAATATGAGAAGAAATCTGTATGACAGATTTGGTTACTGTTTAGCACAAGGAGGTGGAATATTTGAGCCCTTAATTCATTAATCTGCTTTCCCAATTTTTATTTTTTGTTAGGTACATTTTACGAAGTTTGTAGGTTCTTAGGTAGTATTTTTTATGTTTAAGTTTGGGAGAATTTTGTTATTAAAACTGAAATAAATAAAAGTTAACGGAGTTCTTACTTACCTCATAATCATCTACACCTAATAATTCCTCCTTAATCGCTATCGCCCTTAAATGCATCTTCTCGGCTTCGTCATACATCTTCATACTTTGAAATAGCCTGCCCAAATTTCCATAATGTTTCGCAGTCTGAACGTTCTTCTCTCCGAAGGCTTTGAACGATAACGTGAGGGCAGTTTTATGTAAAATGTGTGCTTCTGTAAAATACTGAGTTTGTAACTGAATGTTGTTTCTTTCATCTAACGCTATTTCTTCTAGGATGAGAGCTTTGACCCGTTTGACGGAAGCCAGTAGTAAATGATCTGTAGGTAAAATTCTTTCCATAATCCTGATGGAACGTTCCACGTTTTCCCTACACAAATATATTTATATTAATTCCGTTAAATAGTTAGTATAACAGCTCGATAGACACATCGATAATAATCAATAAAAATTATATAGGGTGTGCCCAAAAACGCTGGACGGTGAAATATTTCGCGAAATTTATATTGGAGCGACAAACATAAAAAAACGTGTTCGATATTTTTCAAAAATCTATCGAAAGAAACCAAACATGGACCTCCCACGCATACCCGTTAGAGCAAAAAACTTATCTTCTACGGTTTTGTAAATTATTTCATCAAAAAGTTGACATTATAACAAAAAAAAAAAAGATCTTGTGAGTTAAAATCGGTCCACTGGGTTCAGAGATATGGCTCTTCAAATATAGGGTAAAAGAGCTTTTTGGCACTTTCAAGGGCCAAGAAAAAACTTATAGGCTAACTTTTTAAGGTAAAATGATATAAATACTATTTTAATGGGAATAAACCACAATTGAAGTTTAAAATGAGTTTATTGCCATTTCAATTTCCACTTCGGAAATCGTTCTCAAAATACAAACATTAATAAATTAAACAAATTTTGTTTTTTGTTACTTGGTGAAAAATTCTTCTAATAATTTAATTTTATCTGACTCATTTATATTGACAATTCAGACATATATTATACATTTTAAAGTAGACGACTTTAAAATGTTATTGCCAATATCGCTGAGTTGCGTTCGTGGGACGACAATATTGTAAGATAGTTCATTCGATTACATGAAATCATCTTTAACTTGAGAATATCCGTCAGAAATAAATCACAGCATGTAATTCGTCTTTAAAAAGACAACCACTTGTCATGATGACAGTAAAATTTTCCTGTTAGTAATTCCATAGTAAATTATGAGGAAAAACCAGGAAAAAAACCTCGTAATACTATCCTAACATGGTAAGTATTTGATCTTACATTTAGTTTACTCTCAATAAACACCAAATTCTGATTTTATGTGTTTGTTATTTAAAATACATAAATGATGCATCCTCGATATGTTACTGACTTACTAATACTGGTATTTTCTTTTTATTAAATTCGTCTTTTAATATGGGTAGACAGATCCTACTGCATTCTGTCGAGGAATTTGAGACACAATTGGTCTCATTTAGCATAATTAGAGCCGTTTCTTCGATTTTTCTCTTTTTATCATCTGTTTTTTTTTAGGAATATACTTGAATCATTTCATTGAACCCTATGTTCATTTTCCCATGCGTGTTTACATTGTAACCGTTTCAAAAGATTTAAAAGAAACTCATTATATATTTCGATTATATTTTTTTTTAATAAAACTAATAGCCCCATCTATCTGTCAAGTACCTACCTGTAGCCGACTCAAGGGTTCTTCTGTAATTCCCAAATATATCCGGTAGATGAGCATATTTTTCAACTTGTCACTCACGCCCAATTTCCAGATTCAGGCGCCATGACAGCGCTTCGCTCTTTTCTGTTAAGACCGTCCAACCGTTAAGACGTGTTTCCAAAGTGGGTCTCAATTCAGAGACCCTTATTGGAGAGGCTATAATGCTGATATTATATTTCTAATACTCGTCGCAAGATAGTATTGCTATGGAGTTATTCCAGATCATGGCCCAGTAGCAGTATCTTTTTTTGGAATCCCTAACCCCTCTTATCTAGGATGGTGGTAATTTTATATAGTACGTAGCTGAATTAATGGTTTATTTGGTGACTGATTAAATAAGAAGAGAAACAGAGCAGATTAAGGTTGTACCAATTTTTATTATACCTACTTTCAAGACAACAGAAATGATTATGAACTCAAAAAAAAATGAAAATATAGTGAAGTGTTCTAATTTAATTTAAAGGTTTATTTTCTTCATTGTTCCTAGTTGATAAATTACTATATTATTTTCAATGTAAACAAATTTCGAAATTTGGGGTTAATATATATATATATACATTCATTTTCTTTATAACCAATTCTTAATTTAATACGATACAAAGATTTTTTGTTTATGATAATGTTAACATAAAATAATATTTTGGAATCCCTTTGGGATGACGTAACTTTTAATGTTTTCTTTTTGTTCATTGCTAAGAAATAATAAAGAATAGTTTTCTTGTAAACTTTCAATAAATCTTAATTTTTTTTTTGCTCTTCCCCTTCGAGGATAAACCAGGGGTGGCGTCCAATAATAAATAATAATTTCATATTATCTAATTGTGCTTGAATTTAAAATACGATATAGTTTCTATAACCCCGCCCTATTCTCTTCGACAACGAGCGATTCTGGCCTTGTAATATTATTGTAGCACGGTAGCGTTACATAAATGGCGCGCCAATCGTGGAGCGTGTATCTTCAGTTTTTTTTTCAATATTATTAGTTGTTTTGTACCCCCCTGTATATGTGGTTAATTAAGTCTGTATGTTTTGAACCATTTTTTCGGTTAAATTGTGTATTTGTTTTATCCAATTTTTCATTAAATCAACACTGCTACTATTTTAGAATTTTTTGCAAAGTATTTATATGTATTCGTTTTTAGTCTTCGTAAAATTACGTAGAAATATTTCCGTCTACTTTCTGAGATCAAAATAAAACGTATTTGGAATGATGTGATGTAAACATTCACTGCTTAATTTCTTTTTGTCGGTATTCTTAATGCGAACGATATTAATTTGTGTATTTACAGACTCGTCTATAATAAACATTCCATGTTAGAGAAATTTTGTTTATGTCCATAAATTAATTCGTATCTAAACGATGGCTTTCTTTGCAGTTCAGTTTTATTTGTTGATAGAACCATAATAATTATATTCCTCAATGTGTTTATTTTAAATAAACGAAATGGCTCTTAGCGTTCGGTATTTGAAAAATCAATTAAGTGAATTTTATTTCTTAACCTTGATTCATGGTTTTTATTCGCAGTTGGGAAATATATCTATATACAGGCTGTCCCGACCTACCTAATTTTAAAATGTGTTATCTGGATTTTTGCAGAATACTTAGGCGAAATATTTTTTTGCGAGGATTTGAAGTTGAGCTCTTTACTCTTGGATGTTTTTAATATGTTTAAGTCTGTTACCTGTTAAATTTTCTTTTTAATTTGTCTTTCGTTTATTTTAAAAATTATTTTTTTCATAGTTTAACTTTTTCATACTTTGAAAAGAAAACTTTATTTCCTGAATAGGAAAATGCTTTCTATATTTTACAGTCCATGGTTATTTTGTTTTCCAAGTATAAGGAAATAATGATATAACTTCGTTTCTCTCTGCCTAAGGCGTCTTTGTTGAGAATATAGAGCGGAAATATTGTTATTTTCCTTCTGTTATGTTAATTTTATGTCTTTGTGTGGTCAGATGTAGTAGAAGTATGTTTTTGGTACTGGAATTTATTGTTATTTGTGGTTTTACCTTTTTTTTCTCGAGATGTCCTGTAGGACGTACAGGCACGTGACCTGTATTATTGTATCTTGAGTTATTTGTGTGATGTCAGACTGTTGTATACGCAGCAGCTTTCTTTTTTTGTCGTTGACATTTTTGCGGTCTTCTAATAGTTTATTAGACCACATATATCTTTTGCTTTGAGACTTTTGGCTAAGACTCAAAAGCTTTCATTTATTATCTTGTGTTCACGATATGGTACAAGTGAGGTTGAAGTAGTTTGCTGTTGTCTATTGTGACTCTTTGTATATACAGAGGTGAAACAACCCGCTGCCGCCTATTGTGAATTTATCTTTTATCTTTATGTCGACGTTAAGACCACGTTTGTTTAACAATTGAAATAGTTCTGGTACTACCGTTAAATGACCCACTGAGAATTAAAATTTAATATTATTTTGACTCTGTTGGAGCTCTGCTAAAGAATGGTAAACATTTCTTTGTGATTTGTATGACGACCATATTGGATTCAATTAGGTGTCAAAAATGTTTTACTATTCAACTTTTTTTTTATTGTTGTGGTGTGTTACATCCAACATCATGATTTTTTATTATTGACGATGGATTGTAATATTTTTCTATTTCTTTGGAAAACGGTAATGATTCTTCCGTTCCTTTTAAGTCTTTTCGTAAGTTTTTGTTTCGTGGAAGACTCTTATGATTTTTTTTTGTTTCTTTTGGAAACAACAGTTTTAGACTAAACTGTTTGTGTATCGATTATGGTTTGTATGCCATAAACCCATTTTCTTTCTTCTTCTCCAAGATTGTGTATTAACGGTTTGGATTTATTTTCTTCTTTTGTCCTTCTGGAAGTCTTCTTGCTTGGAAATTTTCCACTGTGATCAATCCCAGAGGATATTCTTATGGAACTATTGGCCATCCTGTCTTTCTTCTTTTGCGTTAGTTCAATTTTCAACCAGTGGTTGGAAATTCATTCATTGCTTGACTGTCATAGTCAACTTTATTATTGTTTGATGCTATTTAGGTTGTCTACCTAGTGGATAACCATAGCGAAGCTTGCTAAGACTACTTAGTTGGCCACCCGCCTTTGTTGAGCTGGAAGCATCCCTCTTTTCGCTCCCAGAAACTTTAACACTGGTCTGTTCCACACTTTTGGTTAGGTTAGAGCCATATTTATAGAAATCTGCCATTGGTCGTTGTGCCTAATAGCCAACGAACTGTACCTGATGTCGATTCATCAAATTGAGCATCCAGTTTAATTTTTCATGTGAATATGTCGTGATTTTTGTTTATTTTTTTGTTTTATTAAGACCTAAAGCTTATCAACCGGTCAGTGTTTCGTCGGACAATTCAGATTTGTCTGAAACCGACTAAATCGGTTTTCTTAAATTTTTAATACCTTTCTTCTAAAATGTTCAGTCCATTCTTAATTTTTTAGTTGATTCCCTTTACGCCTTTGCGTACTTAATCTTTGCTACCTTCTCCAGCGACTATTCAACCCCTCCGTGGCCCGTGTACAGGAAGAGTTGCGCTAACGCGAACTTTATCCTGGAGAGGATTCGTTTCCTTTCCAAATTTTTTTGGCGTGGGGTCAGTACAGCACTGATACCCTAGTACTTAGTACATTGAATATCACTTTGCTTCGGCAAATCTGTCCCTTAGTGCTTCTTTCCCTTCAGGAAGTTGACACGTTTCAATTTTTTTTTGAGCTGTCTCGACAACCCTTGTTTTATGTCGGTGGTGTTGACTATTAGTCAGGGAGCATCCTGCTATAGTCAAGTGGATTAGTGGACCTATCCCTATTCCAATTAATAATTTTGTGTATCTCAGATGTTGTCGCAAAGAGACGAGCCTCTGGAAGTAGTGTAGGAGACTCCGCACGTCGATCTCCAGAGCAACTCAGTTTGGCTCGCACCCCAGTTCGTTGAACTGTTTTACTTTTTATTATTATAATATTGATCATTTATTGTGTTCAATATGTCTATATATATGTATATATGTCGTATTTCTTTTCGACATAAATTTTATTTTTATCTTATCTTATTCTACTTCGGTATTATTCTCTCTCTAGTTTGTATTGATCGAGATCTTAAGTTTATGCTACCCCGACCAAGAACCTATATTGATTTTAAGGGTGTTTGCAAAATTTAATCTCATTTTATTTTTAGAATGCCTTGGTAGAATGTGATATTTTTATGCTTATGTTAGTTTATATTACAATAAATTGTACATACCTTTAGTTGTCTTCAAGTGGATACAAAATTCAATTTATCTTATTTTACGGATTTATAAATCCAAGTAATTTTTTTGGTATCTATACCAAAGATATCAAGATTCCTCTGTCTAGTTACCAATGATAGTTCATTATAGTATCTGTTCATTTGCCTAAGTTTTACTCTTAATGTGAAGACCTTCGAATTTCGACTCTCTATTCGAAACCCCCCAAAATAATGTTTGAAAAGATTATTGCTGTCTAACATCCTATATTCTGAATGGCCAGACACTGAGGAAGGCTAGGGATGAAGTAAGCGGATTCCCGCTAGTTGACTCGTCGGAATGATAAGCCATTCATAATTGTATTTCAGTAATAAATCTAGAATAACAGCCTACCGCGTCAGGAAACTTTTTTAGTTCTCCAATACCTGTTTAGTTATGTAATCTAGAATTATTTAGACCCTACCCGAAGTTGACCCTACCCGAAGTTGACCCTACCCGAAGTTGACCTACCGATGTTGTCCCTATTATAGGCGGATGATACACGTTAGTTATCACAAATTCTAGTTGTCATACTAATAACTAAACATCAGCCTTTTTTTTGTTTCTAAATATAGATGTGTCTTACAGAAATTCTGATGTCTACCTTTCCCAGTAAACTTATTAAGGCTTGTCTTTGTAGAACTTTAATGTACCCAATTTTGAACTATTAGTAACTCTTTCCTTTTTATTTGTGTATTTCTAAATGTGTCTATAATGACGCGCTGCGTTATTACCTTATGTTATTCGTGGATTAAGTCATAGATGAAAGACTCTATGCTTCCGAATAAATGATGACACATTTGTATTTTGTATCTTATGGCGTTAATGATACGATTGTATTATTATTCTTATGTTATTCGTGGATTAAGTCATAGATGAAAGACTCTACGCTTCCGAACAAACGATAACATTATTTTTTTTTGTGTTTTATTGTGTTAGGTCTCATAACGACTACGCAGTAAATTATCTGTTTTGTATCTTGGTGACAAAACTAGTATGTTTTGCTTTATATTACTTATGAAATTTCAAATAATAATATCTTAATTATATTGTTTCGATTGAATGCGAGCATTTGGTCTCAAATAATGATTTGTAGATATGTTTTGTTTTATTCCGCTTTGTTCATGATATTGGTTATATGTGAAATACCCTATGAATTTTGAGAGTGAGAATGCAATTTTTTTTTGTTTACATTTTTATAGTTGAGTCATTTCTATGCGTTCTGTTTCGCTTTGTTCTGAAATCTTTGAGTTGTTCCCACGTGAGTTGTGAAAGAAGGATTCTGTGAGTCCAGATTGTAGCTACATTTGTCCATTCTGTTTGTCTTACCTCTCCGTATATCTATTTCCACTTTTGAAAAGGTTAGTATGGTGTGCCACCATGCCTAGTCCGATTCCACGCTGGTACCCAGTTGAAATCGTGGGGAGGGCTGTGTAACCGTTTCAAAAGATTTAAAAGAAACTCATTATATATTTCGATTATATTTTTTTTTAATAAAACTAATAGCCCCATCTATCTGTCAAGTACCTACCTGTAGCCGACTCAAGGGTTCTTCTGTAATTCCCAAATATATCCGGTAGATGAGCATATTTTTCAACTTGTCACTCACGCCCAATTTCCAGATTCAGGCGCCATGACAGCGCTTCGCTCTTTTCTGTTAAGACCGTCCAACCGTTAAGACGTGTTTCCAAAGTGGGTCTCAATTCAGAGACCCTTATTGGAGAGGCTATAATGCTGATATTATATTTCTAATACTCGTCGCAAGATAGTATTGCTATGGAGTTATTCCAGATCATGGCCCAGTAGCAGTATCTTTTTTTGGAATCCCTAACCCCTCTTATCTAGGATGGTGGTAATTTTATATAGTACGTAGCTGAATTAATGGTTTATTTGGTGACTGATTAAATAAGAAGAGAAACAGAGCAGATTAAGGTTGTACCAATTTTTATTATACCTACTTTCAAGACAACAGAAATGATTATGAACTCAAAAAAAAATGAAAATATAGTGAAGTGTTCTAATTTAATTTAAAGGTTTATTTTCTTCATTGTTCCTAGTTGATAAATTACTATATTATTTTCAATGTAAACAAATTTCGAAATTTGGGGTTAATATATATATATATACATTCATTTTCTTTATAACCAATTCTTAATTTAATACGATACAAAGATTTTTTGTTTATGATAATGTTAACATAAAATAATATTTTGGAATCCCTTTGGGATGACGTAACTTTTAATGTTTTCTTTTTGTTCATTGCTAAGAAATAATAAAGAATAGTTTTCTTGTAAACTTTCAATAAATCTTAATTTTTTTTTTGCTCTTCCCCTTCGAGGATAAACCAGGGGTGGCGTCCAATAATAAATAATAATTTCATATTATCTAATTGTGCTTGAATTTAAAATACGATATAGTTTCTATAACCCCGCCCTATTCTCTTCGACAACGAGCGATTCTGGCCTTGTAATATTATTGTAGCACGGTAGCGTTACATAAATGGCGCGCCAATCGTGGAGCGTGTATCTTCAGTTTTTTTTTCAATATTATTAGTTGTTTTGTACCCCCCTGTATATGTGGTTAATTAAGTCTGTATGTTTTGAACCATTTTTTCGGTTAAATTGTGTATTTGTTTTATCCAATTTTTCATTAAATCAACACTGCTACTATTTTAGAATTTTTTGCAAAGTATTTATATGTATTCGTTTTTAGTCTTCGTAAAATTACGTAGAAATATTTCCGTCTACTTTCTGAGATCAAAATAAAACGTATTTGGAATGATGTGATGTAAACATTCACTGCTTAATTTCTTTTTGTCGGTATTCTTAATGCGAACGATATTAATTTGTGTATTTACAGACTCGTCTATAATAAACATTCCATGTTAGAGAAATTTTGTTTATGTCCATAAATTAATTCGTATCTAAACGATGGCTTTCTTTGCAGTTCAGTTTTATTTGTTGATAGAACCATAATAATTATATTCCTCAATGTGTTTATTTTAAATAAACGAAATGGCTCTTAGCGTTCGGTATTTGAAAAATCAATTAAGTGAATTTTATTTCTTAACCTTGATTCATGGTTTTTATTCGCAGTTGGGAAATATATCTATATACAGGCTGTCCCGACCTACCTAATTTTAAAATGTGTTATCTGGATTTTTGCAGAATACTTAGGCGAAATATTTTTTTGCGAGGATTTGAAGTTGAGCTCTTTACTCTTGGATGTTTTTAATATGTTTAAGTCTGTTACCTGTTAAATTTTCTTTTTAATTTGTCTTTCGTTTATTTTAAAAATTATTTTTTTCATAGTTTAACTTTTTCATACTTTGAAAAGAAAACTTTATTTCCTGAATAGGAAAATGCTTTCTATATTTTACAGTCCATGGTTATTTTGTTTTCCAAGTATAAGGAAATAATGATATAACTTCGTTTCTCTCTGCCTAAGGCGTCTTTGTTGAGAATATAGAGCGGAAATATTGTTATTTTCCTTCTGTTATGTTAATTTTATGTCTTTGTGTGGTCAGATGTAGTAGAAGTATGTTTTTGGTACTGGAATTTATTGTTATTTGTGGTTTTACCTTTTTTTTCTCGAGATGTCCTGTAGGACGTACAGGCACGTGACCTGTATTATTGTATCTTGAGTTATTTGTGTGATGTCAGACTGTTGTATACGCAGCAGCTTTCTTTTTTTGTCGTTGACATTTTTGCGGTCTTCTAATAGTTTATTAGACCACATATATCTTTTGCTTTGAGACTTTTGGCTAAGACTCAAAAGCTTTCATTTATTATCTTGTGTTCACGATATGGTACAAGTGAGGTTGAAGTAGTTTGCTGTTGTCTATTGTGACTCTTTGTATATACAGAGGTGAAACAACCCGCTGCCGCCTATTGTGAATTTATCTTTTATCTTTATGTCGACGTTAAGACCACGTTTGTTTAACAATTGAAATAGTTCTGGTACTACCGTTAAATGACCCACTGAGAATTAAAATTTAATATTATTTTGACTCTGTTGGAGCTCTGCTAAAGAATGGTAAACATTTCTTTGTGATTTGTATGACGACCATATTGGATTCAATTAGGTGTCAAAAATGTTTTACTATTCAACTTTTTTTTTATTGTTGTGGTGTGTTACATCCAACATCATGATTTTTTATTATTGACGATGGATTGTAATATTTTTCTATTTCTTTGGAAAACGGTAATGATTCTTCCGTTCCTTTTAAGTCTTTTCGTAAGTTTTTGTTTCGTGGAAGACTCTTATGATTTTTTTTTGTTTCTTTTGGAAACAACAGTTTTAGACTAAACTGTTTGTGTATCGATTATGGTTTGTATGCCATAAACCCATTTTCTTTCTTCTTCTCCAAGATTGTGTATTAACGGTTTGGATTTATTTTCTTCTTTTGTCCTTCTGGAAGTCTTCTTGCTTGGAAATTTTCCACTGTGATCAATCCCAGAGGATATTCTTATGGAACTATTGGCCATCCTGTCTTTCTTCTTTTGCGTTAGTTCAATTTTCAACCAGTGGTTGGAAATTCATTCATTGCTTGACTGTCATAGTCAACTTTATTATTGTTTGATGCTATTTAGGTTGTCTACCTAGTGGATAACCATAGCGAAGCTTGCTAAGACTACTTAGTTGGCCACCCGCCTTTGTTGAGCTGGAAGCATCCCTCTTTTCGCTCCCAGAAACTTTAACACTGGTCTGTTCCACACTTTTGGTTAGGTTAGAGCCATATTTATAGAAATCTGCCATTGGTCGTTGTGCCTAATAGCCAACGAACTGTACCTGATGTCGATTCATCAAATTGAGCATCCAGTTTAATTTTTCATGTGAATATGTCGTGATTTTTGTTTATTTTTTTGTTTTATTAAGACCTAAAGCTTATCAACCGGTCAGTGTTTCGTCGGACAATTCAGATTTGTCTGAAACCGACTAAATCGGTTTTCTTAAATTTTTAATACCTTTCTTCTAAAATGTTCAGTCCATTCTTAATTTTTTAGTTGATTCCCTTTACGCCTTTGCGTACTTAATCTTTGCTACCTTCTCCAGCGACTATTCAACCCCTCCGTGGCCCGTGTACAGGAAGAGTTGCGCTAACGCGAACTTTATCCTGGAGAGGATTCGTTTCCTTTCCAAATTTTTTTGGCGTGGGGTCAGTACAGCACTGATACCCTAGTACTTAGTACATTGAATATCACTTTGCTTCGGCAAATCTGTCCCTTAGTGCTTCTTTCCCTTCAGGAAGTTGACACGTTTCAATTTTTTTTTGAGCTGTCTCGACAACCCTTGTTTTATGTCGGTGGTGTTGACTATTAGTCAGGGAGCATCCTGCTATAGTCAAGTGGATTAGTGGACCTATCCCTATTCCAATTAATAATTTTGTGTATCTCAGATGTTGTCGCAAAGAGACGAGCCTCTGGAAGTAGTGTAGGAGACTCCGCACGTCGATCTCCAGAGCAACTCAGTTTGGCTCGCACCCCAGTTCGTTGAACTGTTTTACTTTTTATTATTATAATATTGATCATTTATTGTGTTCAATATGTCTATATATATGTATATATGTCGTATTTCTTTTCGACATAAATTTTATTTTTATCTTATCTTATTCTACTTCGGTATTATTCTCTCTCTAGTTTGTATTGATCGAGATCTTAAGTTTATGCTACCCCGACCAAGAACCTATATTGATTTTAAGGGTGTTTGCAAAATTTAATCTCATTTTATTTTTAGAATGCCTTGGTAGAATGTGATATTTTTATGCTTATGTTAGTTTATATTACAATAAATTGTACATACCTTTAGTTGTCTTCAAGTGGATACAAAATTCAATTTATCTTATTTTACGGATTTATAAATCCAAGTAATTTTTTTGGTATCTATACCAAAGATATCAAGATTCCTCTGTCTAGTTACCAATGATAGTTCATTATAGTATCTGTTCATTTGCCTAAGTTTTACTCTTAATGTGAAGACCTTCGAATTTCGACTCTCTATTCGAAACCCCCCAAAATAATGTTTGAAAAGATTATTGCTGTCTAACATCCTATATTCTGAATGGCCAGACACTGAGGAAGGCTAGGGATGAAGTAAGCGGATTCCCGCTAGTTGACTCGTCGGAATGATAAGCCATTCATAATTGTATTTCAGTAATAAATCTAGAATAACAGCCTACCGCGTCAGGAAACTTTTTTAGTTCTCCAATACCTGTTTAGTTATGTAATCTAGAATTATTTAGACCCTACCCGAAGTTGACCCTACCCGAAGTTGACCCTACCCGAAGTTGACCTACCGATGTTGTCCCTATTATAGGCGGATGATACACGTTAGTTATCACAAATTCTAGTTGTCATACTAATAACTAAACATCAGCCTTTTTTTTGTTTCTAAATATAGATGTGTCTTACAGAAATTCTGATGTCTACCTTTCCCAGTAAACTTATTAAGGCTTGTCTTTGTAGAACTTTAATGTACCCAATTTTGAACTATTAGTAACTCTTTCCTTTTTATTTGTGTATTTCTAAATGTGTCTATAATGACGCGCTGCGTTATTACCTTATGTTATTCGTGGATTAAGTCATAGATGAAAGACTCTATGCTTCCGAATAAATGATGACACATTTGTATTTTGTATCTTATGGCGTTAATGATACGATTGTATTATTATTCTTATGTTATTCGTGGATTAAGTCATAGATGAAAGACTCTACGCTTCCGAACAAACGATAACATTATTTTTTTTTGTGTTTTATTGTGTTAGGTCTCATAACGACTACGCAGTAAATTATCTGTTTTGTATCTTGGTGACAAAACTAGTATGTTTTGCTTTATATTACTTATGAAATTTCAAATAATAATATCTTAATTATATTGTTTCGATTGAATGCGAGCATTTGGTCTCAAATAATGATTTGTAGATATGTTTTGTTTTATTCCGCTTTGTTCATGATATTGGTTATATGTGAAATACCCTATGAATTTTGAGAGTGAGAATGCAATTTTTTTTTGTTTACATTTTTATAGTTGAGTCATTTCTATGCGTTCTGTTTCGCTTTGTTCTGAAATCTTTGAGTTGTTCCCACGTGAGTTGTGAAAGAAGGATTCTGTGAGTCCAGATTGTAGCTACATTTGTCCATTCTGTTTGTCTTACCTCTCCGTATATCTATTTCCACTTTTGAAAAGGTTAGTATGGTGTGCCACCATGCCTAGTCCGATTCCACGCTGGTACCCAGTTGAAATCGTGGGGAGGGCTGTGTAACCGTTTCAAAAGATTTAAAAGAAACTCATTATATATTTCGATTATATTTTTTTTTAATAAAACTAATAGCCCCATCTATCTGTCAAGTACCTACCTGTAGCCGACTCAAGGGTTCTTCTGTAATTCCCAAATATATCCGGTAGATGAGCATATTTTTCAACTTGTCACTCACGCCCAATTTCCAGATTCAGGCGCCATGACAGCGCTTCGCTCTTTTCTGTTAAGACCGTCCAACCGTTAAGACGTGTTTCCAAAGTGGGTCTCAATTCAGAGACCCTTATTGGAGAGGCTATAATGCTGATATTATATTTCTAATACTCGTCGCAAGATAGTATTGCTATGGAGTTATTCCAGATCATGGCCCAGTAGCAGTATCTTTTTTTGGAATCCCTAACCCCTCTTATCTAGGATGGTGGTAATTTTATATAGTACGTAGCTGAATTAATGGTTTATTTGGTGACTGATTAAATAAGAAGAGAAACAGAGCAGATTAAGGTTGTACCAATTTTTATTATACCTACTTTCAAGACAACAGAAATGATTATGAACTCAAAAAAAAATGAAAATATAGTGAAGTGTTCTAATTTAATTTAAAGGTTTATTTTCTTCATTGTTCCTAGTTGATAAATTACTATATTATTTTCAATGTAAACAAATTTCGAAATTTGGGGTTAATATATATATATATACATTCATTTTCTTTATAACCAATTCTTAATTTAATACGATACAAAGATTTTTTGTTTATGATAATGTTAACATAAAATAATATTTTGGAATCCCTTTGGGATGACGTAACTTTTAATGTTTTCTTTTTGTTCATTGCTAAGAAATAATAAAGAATAGTTTTCTTGTAAACTTTCAATAAATCTTAATTTTTTTTTTGCTCTTCCCCTTCGAGGATAAACCAGGGGTGGCGTCCAATAATAAATAATAATTTCATATTATCTAATTGTGCTTGAATTTAAAATACGATATAGTTTCTATAACCCCGCCCTATTCTCTTCGACAACGAGCGATTCTGGCCTTGTAATATTATTGTAGCACGGTAGCGTTACAACATACTGCGCGTGAATCTCGAGTTGGTTTAGAAAGGAAGCGTTTATCCTATGAGCTGTCCAAGGTCTATAAGTGTCCGACTCTCGAACTCACCTCTTTATCGGCAAAGTTCGAGAATTTCGGATTTTTCGCGGAGGATTCGACCGTCTGCGTCGACCGCTATTTCGAGACATTTGTTCTCATGATATAAGCTGCCGAAGAAATTAGTATCGGCGAATTGTTTTGTAAGCGACATCAGTGCGAATTGTAAGCGATAATTATTAATGTAATTAGAATTTGTAATACAGTGAATTTTTGGAGTTTAAACCACGTCGTACTTCACTTAATCTCTAAACTCACTGAAAAATGTAACAATAGATATGTCAAGCCACATTCAAAAATAAGTTAGTCTAAATGGTTTCAGTTGTTTGATAGTTTAGATAAACATTTTTTAGTAGAAGGCGATTTAAACTGCCATCATGGTCCTTGGAGAAATAGTTATAACGGTATACAGGGTTACGCAATTGAACTGTTACCAACTTCACATCGATATATCTGGCAAATCGATAATGACAGCTACGTCAAAGTTGGCGTGATAACACTTCAGTATGTTTATAAGCCGTCAAAAGCATTTGCATTTAAGTTTTATACATACAACAAAAGTTATTTGCAATGGAATTTAAACGTAATAGTGTGATTGCGTTATATTTGGCTGGAAAATCACAACCAGCTATTGTTCGTCAGCTCAAACACCTCTAGGTGAATAAAATGTTTGTGTATCGCACCATAGCACGTTATAATAATACTGGTAGCATTGCCAAACGCTATGATGGTGGACGAAAAAACAGCAACATCACCTGAAATGGTTCGGAAAGTGAAGGCTTGACTTGAGCCAAATCCACGTCGTAGTGGTAATCAAATGTCCAAAGAACTGAAAATATCCCAGCGAAGCATACAACGAATATTGAAAAAGGAGCTCAAGGTCAACCTTACAAGTTCCAAAAAGCACACAATCTTACACCAAAGCAAAAAAAAGTTCGGCTTAAAAGAGCAAAGGAGTTGTTACGCCTGCGCGAACGTGGCGAATTTCCGAACATAGTATTTTCTGATGAGAAAAATTGATGAGTTCATAAACTCTCAAAATGATCGTGTTTACTTGACCGAACGCACCTACGAAAGTTTGAGCTTACGAACGGCCACCCGAAGTAATTTCCCACAAGTAATGGGCAGCTGTAACCGCCGATGGACGCTCTCCAATCATTTTTATTGAATCGGGTGTCAAAGTCAATGCAACTTATTATCGAGAAAATGTTTTAGAAGCTGCTTTAGAGCCGTGAGCACGCAAACATTTCGGTTGTAGACCATGGACGTTCCAACAAGACTCCGTCTCATAAAGCTATTGTGAACCAAAAATTATTAAAAAACCATGTTCCACACTTCGTTTCATCCACACAATGGCTTTCGAATTCGCCAGACGCAAATCCGATGGACTATTCCATCTGTCAAGGTGAGGACTAAAAAATATGCCAGTATGGATGCGCTGAAGAAAGCAATTATACGTGAATGGGCCAAAATACCGGAAGATCACATTCATGCAACTCGTTTTTTGATCGTTTGAAGGCCATAGTCAAGGCAAAAGGTGGTCACATCGAGCTAAAGTGAGTGGATTCTGAAATTTTGATTATTTTCACACATTTTTGTCATGTGAATCAATAAAAAATAATTTCACACAAAAAAATTATAGTCGTTTGAATAGGTAACAGTTCAATTGCGTAACCCTGTAGATAGAAAAACTCTTCTTAATTCTTTAAAGATTGTCACTTAAATTGCCTTAACTCAGGAGAAGAATGAACGATAAATTATACTCACCTAGCGTCATAAAATCTCCCAGAACTGTATTCATTAACGTAGAGAGCGTACGCAAGATCTTCGTGTCCCAACGCCACTCGAATATTGTTTTTCTGGAACACCTGTTTTCGTATCGACAACGCC
Source organism: Diabrotica undecimpunctata (assembly GCF_040954645.1). Taxonomy (NCBI): domain Eukaryota; kingdom Metazoa; phylum Arthropoda; class Insecta; order Coleoptera; family Chrysomelidae; genus Diabrotica; species Diabrotica undecimpunctata. The sequence continues at coordinate 28,015,212 of NC_092810.1, forward strand.
TTTTCGTAAACTTTGACGCTCTCTTGGATAGAGTCGAAATTTAAAAGGTAAAATCCATAATCGAGTAAAGTATCTGAGATATGGGGATGACTGTCGACTTTGTATAATTCAGAGGCCATGTTGACAGCTTGTGAGATGAGCAGCCCGGCTGGAGCGAATTTTCTTTTCACCACGCATGATTTCGACGCTTGTCGTAAAACTTCTATGATAATTCTACAAAATATATTCATTAGATACTTCAATTTTCGTATTAGCATTATTTATGTACGGTTACATCAGATATTTTTTATTCATCCTCGTAAGGGAGAGAAAAAAAGAAATCGAAAACAAAGAGGAGAAGATAGAGAAAGAGGGAGAAGATATAACACACCTGGTTTAATTAATACAATGGTTTAAGATACAAAATTCAAGTTGCACAGTTTGCATTTGGTATCCTTCTCTTCTAAATTTGTCGTAATAATATTAGATACCGATGACAAACAAGATGGATGTAAGAAAGATGATGTTAAAGTAAGCAGCCGAACGATTGGATTAACAGAATACGAGGTATTCTGTAAATAATCTAGCACAATAAACTGACAATAAGAGAGGAGCTGGTTTTATCGAATATTAAATTTGATAATAAAAAAAAAATAAAAGGTTATGGACCCAGATCACGGAGGAAAAATAATAATAAGGTATCAACAAGTGGACATAGGTTATAAGCATATGTACAGTTTGGCACAACGAAAAATGTATAACTTTTGGGCCTTGACAGGGGAGAATTACTTATCATGGAAGTTTCGGATGGAAATAATATTGGCAGAAAATGAATTATTAGAGTGTGTAAAAAGCGAAATAGACATAACAGGTTTAAGCGAGAGAAAATTCCAGAAATGCAACAATAAAGCGAAATAAATAATTGTTCAATGTGTTTCCGATGCACAGATGGAGATATTGCAGGGTAAAGAATACGCCTACCATATGTGGAAAAGTTTAGAAGGAAAACATGAGAAAAAGGGACTACCAGGACAACTGTTCCTAAAAAGAAAGTTGCTGTCCATGAAATTAAAAGAGGGTGAGTCATAGGAGCGATTTATTGGGGAATTTGAGGAAATTCTAAAGCAGTTAAAAGCCACTGGGGTAAAAATTTAAGATCAAGATATAATATGTAATTTGTTGTTAACTATGAAACAGTGGTAACAGTTATCAAAAAATTATCATTTGATATACTGTCATATGAAGAGGTAAAGAAAAGGTTATTGAGTGAAGAAGAAAAGAGGCGCCTGGGTGCAAGAGTAAGTCGAGTAGCTAGTGCTGAACAAGTTGCTTTCAATGATGACACATCTTGTTCTAGGTGTAAAAAAAGAGGCCATTATAAAAGTGAATGCCGAGCAAGAATATCCACAAGTTACCCAAGAGGACCTGGCAGATTTACAAATAATTATAGATCAAATTTTCAGAGTCTAAGAGGTTTTCAGAATAGTCTTAGAGGAAATGGGTTAAATAGAGGTAACAGTTACAGGATACGAGAAACATACATCACAACAGAAAAGTTCATAGAAGCAACTTCACACAACAGCAGGAAGGGTCACATGAGATTAGGTAAAAATTAAAATAATAGTGACACAGTGAACAACTTTGTAGCATTTGAAATTTATTGGAATCCACTCGTATATGTGTTAATTGAAATCCCCTTATATATGCATTATAATAACGAAGAATTTTTTCAATGTTTCTTAGTTCGTATCCTTCAATTTAAAACCATAATCTTTCGTTCTTTTTAGGTCTCCGCCGTCGATAATAAATCATTTTATTGTTTGTTTATGTCACAGGCGCAAATTTCTTCGATATTTCTTTGTTCAAACCGCCCGATATTGCGTTTTCAAATTAATTTACGTCTTAATTTCCGTTGTGTTTAGTTTATACCCTAAGTGCTTTGTTTGTTCTAACTTATGCGAGCAATTTTTAAAGATAATTTCGTCACTTTCGTTGGAGCCGCGGTGAAGAGCGGTGATCTCCAGCGTCATGTCCAAATTCACGTCGAATTTGTAGTTTTCTGTTTTTGTCCCTTTTCAGGGAAATCTTCGTCTTACGTTATGGAAATCAATTTTAGTAGCAGTTAATCGTCTAATTCTACCTGTTCCGGTTGTTTAAGAGGCAGAGTCATAAGTTTTGTGCTCAGTGTCGGCTTCGGCCTCAAATGGTCGATCCAATTTGCAGTGTGAGATCCAGTCCTTTTTGTTCGTGTCCAGAATTCAACTCCAGTTTCCAACCTCAGGAACTTGTTTTTGTGTTATTGTGAAATCCAGGTAACATTTTTTTGTGTAAATTTAAAATAAAGCAGACATTTTTTAAAAAAGTAATAATTGCTTTCATAACAAAAAAGTATTTGTAATAATTAATAAGTTGTAAATTTTATGGTTTAACTTAGCTGTCATTTTAATTTTTTTTATTTAATGTTAACATATGACAGCTAGCTTTATTATTTTTGATATTGATTTGTTTTGTTTTCTTTAAAAGAAAGGTTAACTTACATGTAAATTTTGTAAGTTTTTGTAGTATCTCCAACTCCTGGAAATTGTAAACAGATGACACATGTAAGTTTTTTTTTTGTATTTTTGTATTTTGCAGCTATTGTTATTATATTTTTGTATTGTCTTAATTTTGTAACTGTTTGTGGTGACACAAAAATAAATGTTAAATTTTGTTTCTTAGCATTTTGTTTATTCTTTTTTTTAACTAAACCTTTTTTTTTAGTTTCCATTTGGAAAAGATATGTTTTTTATGTTTAATAATTATATCTCAAGTTACAACTATTTGTTGTAATAGTTATAATTAGGCACCTTGAAGTGGCGCTCTTTATAAATTACTAGAGGTGTTTCCTGTTTCTTTTTATTTTGTCCCAAGAGATTCATGATCGTTCGCTTCATATTTTTGTAGTTGCCCCAATCCAAATCCCCTTGTCTTTTACTTATCCACGACCCCAGCTCTCCTACCAAAGCCTGAGTGCCGTTCGCATAAGTAGCGTTTATTTTGCTTACCCTATCTCCACCCCCATAGTTTCTCGTCCCCCAATTTTCTACCCCTTGTATTAATGCCCCGTGTGGTAGGCAAAATTTATCGTTACAACTTAGAATTTGTGATTGATTTAGGATGTACGGAGCACTTACTAAATGATAAAAGTATATTTACAGATTTGGTAATGTTGGATAAATCTATAAATATAGCATTAGCAAAAAATGGTCTGCATTTGATGAAATATTAATGTTTTAGCAATGTAAATGATTGACAATTAGAATGTAAAATTGAAAATGCTTTCAATGTACCACAGTTACGAAAATTTTTTTCTGTAAAAAGATTAGAAATGTCTCAGAAATCTTTCATTTTTGAAAATGGTGTTGTAAAATTAATTAAGAACGATCTTTTAATAGGATTAAGTAAACGAGAAGGTTTATACAAAATAAATTTTGAAATAGTTAAACAAAAATGATACATTTTAAATCACTAGAAAAATTAATTAAAAAGAATTTAGTTGATGGAATAGACAATTACATAAATATTGGTTTCGTAAATTTTTGTGAACCATGTATACAAGGAAAATTTTCAAGGTTACCTTTTTCAACAAGAACAAAGAGTAATAGAATTTTAGAAATAATACATTCTGATGTATGCGAACCAATCAGCCACAAATATTTGATGGTTGTAAGTATTTTGTCACTTTTATAGATGGTTTTTCAAATTTTACTATGCTTTTTTTAATTAAAAATAAAAGTGAGGTTTTCAGTAAATTTAAAGAATATTTGAGGTTTGTAGAATCAAAATTTAATTCAAAAGATTCTAAATGAAGATGTGACAATGGGGTAAAATGAATGAAATTGGCATGAAATATGACAAGGGTGATGTTTCAAATAAATATACAGTTTTGTAAAGAAAATGGCATTCTGTTAGATTATAGAGTGCCGTATAATCGAAAGAGCTAGATGCATTATATTTGAATACTTCAATGGTTCCTAAGTCTTTCTGGGTAGAAGCTATAAGGGTATCATGCTATGTGATAAATCGGTCACCTCGGAAAGCATGGATGGAGACGTTACACCAGCTGAAATATGGAACAATAAAAAACCAGATGTTAGAAATTTAAAAGTTTTTGGGAGTACTTGTTATGCTCACATTCCTGACGAATTAATGAGCATGTTTGATGATAAGGCAGGAAAATGTATAATGTTGGGCTATGCACCTACAGGTTATAGGTTAGATTGTGGAATATAGCTAAGGACAAAATAATTATTGCCAGGGATGTAAGGTTTAATGAAAATTAATTTTATTTTAAAAGATTGACAACACTAGATGCATATGGAGATGTTATGAGCAAACATAATGAAGGTATTGATAACATAGACACCGTGGTAAAACAGCAAATACACCACAGAAATGAAATAGATCAAGTTAGTATTAATGAAAAAAAAGTAAGAAATATAGAAGAGAGCACAAGTCAAGTAGAAGGTGGAGGAAGTAAAAATATAAAGCCACCAAAATGGCTAGAAGATTATGGAACTTATATGGCTCTATGTTCCAAGAATTTGGTTGAAGATGTACCTCAGTTATTTGAAGAAATGAAAGAAAGGGATAATAAAGATTGCTGGGTTAAGGCAATGGACAGGGAGATTGATTCGATAAATAAAAATGGTACCTGGGACATCGTCAATAAAAAACCTGTTGGAAAACTATTTTGGACACGAAATTGGTATATACCTTTAAACCTTTTGAGGAGAGTAAATGTGATAAATATAAGACTCGATTGGTAGTTTGAGGATTTGCTCAAGAGAAGGTCCTCTAGTAGGCCACTATTAGGATGATCTTGACTATTTCAAACCAATTTTCATTCTATTTCAGGCACCTAGATGTTAAGACAGCATTCTTGAATGGAACTCTGGAAGAAGAAGTCTATATATATATATATATATATATATATATATATATATATATATATTCGCCAGCAGGAGTAAAATAGAAAAGTGAAGTATATAAGTTAAATAAAGCATTGTATGGGTTGAAACAACCGTCAAAATGTTGGAACATATAAAGATATATAAGAGGTGATAATTTTGCAACTGATCTCTTAATTTACGTAGAAAATATAATAAAAGGTTGTATAATAATGATTTTAAATTTGATATTGTAAATTAATTAATGGAAAAGTTTTAATTAAAGGATAAGGGCAAACTTAAATATTTTCTTGGTTTAGAAATAAACTATGATAGAGATAAGGGTATTTTACATATTAGTCAGTCAAGATACATTACACAAATCAAAAAAATGTAGAATATTCAAATGGACGAACGATTTAACCTCGAATTTTTTGTGCAACTAGGAAAACTATTTCAGAAGTTTATGTCATATTAAAAGAAGGATATGATGTGCCTGTTTATCGTGCATACAAGTTATTGAGTGAGTTCAATCGTTCAACTCATAGCGAATGTCCTGATGACATATGAATCAACACAAAACATAACATTCAACTGTTTTCGACGCCCCTAGAAGAAGGCAAAAAATACAAAAATAAAACAGAAATTGTAATTAAAAGAAACTCAAAATTGGCCATTATGTTTAGTTATATACATTAATAGATGCTTAAAGCTTTAAATTTGAATTTCTACTATCTAATCAATCTTACCTTGGAGATAAATCTTCATTTATTAATTTTAATGCTTTAATTGCCCAATTGTATGCCTAAAAATTTTTAAAATCAATTTAACAATAGTTTATTATTATTATTCTATAAGTTAAAATTAAAATATGTAATTAAAATATACATAAATATATATGTAAATATATTTTAAAACATTTTTTGCTAGAGTATGTAAGTAGGTATATAAAAATAAAAAATATATATTATAGGTATTTATTGTGGTGTAGTAACCTCAACTTAAAACCGGATACGTGTATTAAATTAAATAGACGTGAACATAGCCACGGTTTAAGTGACGTCAATCCAAAGGAGTATAATATATAACTGTATGAGAAAATAAAATTGTTGCTTTTGCTATTTTCCTTACAATTTCATATTTTTTATTTCATTTTTGTTATGAGTTAGGTTCTACACACTACTCTCTAGTATAAAGTGGGTTGCATAAGAATCGCCAGCTCATGACAGCTTCCGGTAGACAGAGTGGTTAATAAAGATGTGTGGAGATTAATAGTTATTTTCCGTCGACCGTCCATTTATGAGTAATTTTAACACCCTCAAAATCATTGATTAATGACCCCTATTAATGAATGATTTTCTATTAATGAACGATTTCATTATAGGCAATACAACAGAAATTGCTTGTATAAATTAATTTAACCACATTTAACGCTCTGTGATTGGCAGTTACCTGTGGTGTAGGCAACCAAACATACCTATTTATATTCCCACTAAAAAATTATTTAAAATGAAGTAGCCGCTGTAAGTACTGTCTGTTTGTATGTCATTATTCATCGTTAAGTCAATAAAAATTTAAACTAAGATATTTTTATTTCTGAAAAGTGTCGGTCGACGGAAAAGTTTATTAATACACTTGTTGGTTAAATAACTATTAACCAACAAGTGTATTAATAAGGGTAATTAACAATGGAGATATTTTAACGCGTGAGCGGAGTGAAAATCAGTAGCGCCGCAAATTTTCCTGATGATTACAGGGCTTTTTATAGAGACTTAATTGGAGATCCAAATATTGAGGACGAGACGGTATTACCCGATATAAATGACCAGGAAGAGCATGATTTTTTTTTTAAATATTTATTTTACAAGAAGTTTACACCGTTGTTTATTTATTACTTATTTTTATAAATTTTACTGTAGTTGTACTTAATATTGTAGATAACCAGTATTCATTTTTCTATATAAAATAAAGTTAAGTTCCAAATGTAGCTACGTTCATTTTATTACGAAAAACCCTTTCCAGGCGAATAATTTAAAGAAATATTTATTATTCTTATATCTAAAGTGTTTGTCAGTATTACTACCTAATATTTTATCTATAGAGAAACAATAATTCGATTTGAAAGACCTGATTTGATCGACAGGGTTAAACTAAAAATTTCGTTTATTCGAAAACGACGATTTTGTAAATAGCCACTTTTGGAACCAGGCCACAGAATAATAAACAATCAGAATGCCCACTCTGCTTGAAAAAATAAGTACGCGCATCGCGTTCGCGCAGACGGAATCAGCCATGTTTTAGTCGGAACCAGTGCTGTTCAGTGACATTTTATCTGGTGTGCATACACAAATTAACCCAGTTTAATTTATTTACGGTAACTACAGACACAATATGCACTATTTTATTCATACTTTTAGTTGAAGAATAGATTAAATTATTTCAAATGTACTAAATTATTAATCTCTAAAAATTTAAAATACAGTTCTGTCGCAGCTTGTCACAAATTTCTCAATTCAAGTCTATGTTTCCGTCTAAAACATGGCGTTCGTGTGCTGACAAACTTCAAAGGCGGCATCTGAGAGTGGGCATTCTGATTGTTATTTATTCTGTGCTTATACTTTGAATCAAATTATGACGAACTATTACCAAAACTCCCAATCAATATTGATATTATAAATGACATGAATTTTTTAAATAAAAAATTATTTTGACCCGATCCTAAAAAACTTTCATATCATTGGTGTAGGCAATAACTTACCTCATCATATTCGCTGCGTCCAAAAAATAAAAATGAAAAATTTGCATACAGTCCTGCCAAATTCGGTACAGCATTCTTCTCTTCTAACTGTGCAATAACTTTATTGGCGGCTGCAAATGTTTCAGCTGCCTTTTCAAATTCACAGTATATCGCCTCCGCGTATATTTTTCTAAAATATTAAAAAATATATTTATACTGCCACAGAATGATATCCCTCCCACATAAGTTTCCTTATGAACTAATTATTTTATTTAAATTAAAAGGCGTACTCCTTTTTTACATACATATATATATATATATATATATATATATATATATATATATATATATATATATATATATATATATTATGACTAAAAACTCCAACAAATTTATATATACATACATATATATATATATATATATATATATATATATATATATATATATATATATATATATATATATATATATATATATATATATAAATTTAATAAAAAGTTCAGGGGACACCCGGGTTTGAACCGGGGACCTCTCGATCTGCAGTCGAATGCTCTACCACTGAGCTATATCCCCTTTAATTAAATCAGTTAATTTAAATCATTTTATAGTTTTTAATCATTATTGTTATTGTTGTAGGTTTCCTGATAAAATCCCCTGATTTTGTATAATATGAAAATCTGTGTATTAAAAGAATATTTCCTGGTCGTTATCTTTTAGTTATCATTCGATTAAAAAATGACTAATAATTTAACGATAACATTATTTTATTATGTTGATTTGGCAGATAAAAGGGAAACAATAAATAAAAAGACTAACAAGAAAAATGATATCAAGGAAAGCTTGGGTGTATAAATAATGACGATTTTCGGCTTTTGCCTCACTTGCGGGAGATAGATTTTTTAGAAGACATTGTTGTGCCGCTAGCAGAGTTGTAATTAATGACATATAATTGATCTTTTTTCTAAAGGCTTCATAAACGAAATACTATATAGTCTCGACCGCTACTTCGAGGTGAAAACATGTGTTATACTTATATTAGATTATTTTAAATATCTACGGACCCCTGGTAGAACCTGGGGTAAAACCAGAGGTAATATTAGGTGGTTCAAGCGTAGCATTGGGCCTGTTAATATTTTACCATACTTGCAATAAACTTTGAATAATCGTATGTATCATGCCGTTGTTTACAATTTTGCACCAAGATGGAGGCAGCACTAGCATTTGTTAAAACATGCTCGTTTTCTAAGAGTGTGCAGTCATTAATATTGTAAGAGTACGCGCGCACTCTTATAAACCAGGTTTTTTATAACGGATTAACCGTATTTTTTCTTTTGTTTAAGCATATCTGGCAGAAAACGAACTTCTCGGCGTGCTTTATGTTCACCGGTGATTATGGAGGCAGCAAGAAGAAGGGTTGAAAATGTAGAAAGTAAGAGAAGCTTGGCAAAATCTATAGGAATGGCGAAAAGTACGTTAAGAAAAAGGCTAAAAAGAACAACTTTAGCTACAAAGCTGGGAAGATACGACATTACTTTAACAGCAGAACTGGAAGAAGAGTTGTGCAACTATATAAAAACAATAGACAAACATGTTTTATGGGTTAACTTCTAGAGTTCTAAGAAGTCTAGCGTTTGAGTTCGCTGAAATAAATAAATTAGAACATCGTTTTGAAAGAACTTCAAAAATAGCAGGCAAGGGCTGGCTACGTGGTTTTTGAAACGACACAAAGATGTTAGTTTGAGGCAACCCACCGCTACTAGCGTCGCCAGGGCTATTGGGTTTAATGAACCACAGTGTAAGCAGTTTTATGAAAATCTCTCGAAGTTAATAAATACCTATAAATTCCCGCCACATGCAATTTACAATATGGATGAACCGGGATTTTTCACTGTCAAAAACAGACCTCCTAAAGTTTTCTCTACAAAAGGAAAAAGATATGTCAATAAAATATCTAGCGCAGAACGGGGAACCAATGTTGCTGTTGTATGAACAATGAGTGCTAGTGGACAATATATTCCTCACGCATTTATATATCCACGTAAAAGAATGACAACAGAACTTTTAAATGGAGCTCCACCATCATCAGTTGGAATGGTATCCGACAGTAGTTTCATCAATCAGGACCTGTTTGTTGATTATGCTACACATTTTAGAGATCACGCTAAGCCGCAGTAGTGCAGAACTTTTTAGAGCGGCAGTCAACAGAGTCCGCATAGACATGATGATTTCCAACCTTCGATAGAAGATGGAACTTAAAGAAGAAGAACGCTAAGCCGACAAAGGAACAGCCAGTCCTATTGATAATGGATAATCACACTTCCCATTGTTCCATTGCAGCAATTGATTCTTTTCGACAATATAACATTATCGCATTAACACTTCCTCCTCATAGTAGTCACCGCATGCAGCCAGTTGACAGATGTTTTTTTAGCCCGCTAAGAAAGTCTTATTCCAACGAATGTGAAAAATGGCTGACGAACCATCCAGGGCGGGAATTACGTAAGTTAGTGACGGGGATATGTCCATTTAATAATGACATATTTACTGACGCTGACTTCATGGTCACTTTTGTCACAGAACGAGAAGAACCTGCTACAGCTGCAGTAACTACGGAACTAGAAGCGTTTAACGTACAATCAAGAGTCGCTAAAAACTCTACGTCTGAAATCGATATTCAACCACATCAAATATCTGAATCAGCCTCTGAAAATACTCCCAATGTTCTTAACAGTCCAACTATTGTTCTTGAGAATTCCACTACTAAGGAAAATATTCATGTTAATGAAAGAGATGCCATAATCAGCGAAATACCTACATCTGAACCCGATTGTACGAGAAGGATTTTACAGATCAAGAACAATACCCCTCAGCTTACAGATCTGGTTTCCAACACATCTGCAATAACTTTGGAAGAAAAAATTGATATAGCTCCAGAAACAAAAACATTTGATTTATCAAACACTCCTGGAACATCATCAAGTTATATTAAATTAACAACCATTTCTCCGTTACTGTCAATTCTCTCCATCTCTTGCGATTTTGGGCTGCTCTTATGGACTCGGAAAACGTCTCTCCAGTGGCTTTCTGTACTTGATCTGACCATCGGATAGGTGAGCGTCCTCTGCCTCTACGTCCTTCTTCGTTTCCGCATACAATTAGTCTTTCTAAGTTGTCAATGTCTCTTCTCGCAATGTGGCCAAAAAACTTTAAAACATTTGCAAGACACTGATAGGAGAGTCTGGTCTGAATGTTTAGCTCTTCGAGAATCGACTGATTGGATCTGTGCTCCGTCCACGAGACGCGTAGCATTCGTCTCCAGCACCACATTTCGAATGCGTCAATCCTTTTCCTATCCTCTGATTTTATTGTGCATGTTTCGGCACCGTAACTGAAGATTGAAAAAATGAGTGTCCGTACCAGTCTCATTTTGAGTTTTTTGGATAAAGAGCGGTCCTTCCATATTTTTGACAGTCGACTCATCGCGTTCTTGGCCATCCCTATTCTTCTGCGAATTTCCGTATGGGAGGAGGCTGCATTGCTTAAGGAAGATCCTAGATACGTGAACTCGTCTACTTTCTCGAATTGATTTAGGGCGCCTGTTGTTTGGAGGATATTCGCGTGGTCCACAATCATGATTTTTGTTTTCTGATTATTAATCTTGAGCCCACACTTGTTGCTTTCGGTTTCTACTCTCTTTATCAGTCTCGACATCTCCTCTTCAGATGTTGCTATCAGTGTTGTATCGTCTGCGAATCTTAAGTTTGAGATCTTTTTTCCTGCAATGGAGATGCCGCCTCTCCATCCATCGAGTGCGTTCCTCATTATGTATTCTCCATATAAATTGAACAGGTCTGGAGATAGTATGCACCCTTGTCGTACACCTCTGCTGGTTTTGAAGGTATCAGATTGCTGGTTTTCAATTCTTATTTTAACTGAGTTATCTTCGTATAAGTTTTTAATTAATATTGCCAAATGATCTGGAACTCCCATCTCATGAAGAACTGTCCAGAGAACTTCCCACTTCACACAATCAAATGCCTTTTGGTAGTCTAGAAAACAGATTATTATTGGAATTTTAAATTCGCGGGTCTTTTCTATGAGCTGCCGCATATTAAGGATTTGCTCTCTCGTACCCTTCCCTTTGACAAAGCCTGCTTGTTCTTGGGGAATTTGTTTGTCTAAGTATTGTTGCAAACGGCGTTTAATGATTCTTAATAATATTTTGCTTGGATGGGAAATCAGTGAGATGGTACGATAATTACTACACTTTGTAGTTGTTCCTTTTTTATGGATTGGTATGCACAATGATGTGCGCCATTCTCTAGGCCACTTTCCGCATCTCCAAATTTTATTACAAAGTTTCCACATTATGTAACATCCTTTGTCTCCCATGTTCTGAAGGAGCTCTCCCGTGATATCATCGCAGCCAGGGGATTTATTCTTCTTGAGGTGAGTTACAGCTTCTTCAATCTCGGACAGCAGAATTTCAGGTTCAGGGTTGTATGCGATGTTTTCGAGGGCTGAAGTGTGGCCTAGATTTACGTGTTCTTCCCTGTAGAGCTCTGAACAATAGTTTTTCCATGTTTCCAACACTCTGTCGATATCACTTATGATAATACCATGTTTGTCTTCTATTGCATAGTTCTTGGGTTTAAATTCTCTCGCAAGAATTTTCACTTTCCGGAAGAGGTCTTTGGTTTCATTTCGATATCCGTGATTTTCTATTTCTTGACAGATTTCAGAGATGTATTCTTGTTTGTCTTTTCGGCATCTTCGTTGAATATCTCTGGAGAGAGCTTTATATGTCTATTGATCACAGGGGCCAACTTTAAGTTGCTTTCTTTGTTCAATCACTTTCCACGTGTTTCTGCTGATCCACGGTTTAATGCTATTATTTATAGATGGTTGGCGACATTGGTTCACTGTTGTTACGATGGTTTCTTTAATATCTGTCCAGGCTTCATCCACACTTTGTTCTGCCTGATTGTTCTCTATTCTGGTTAGTGCTGGTTCAATTCTCTCTTTAAAGGTAGCTAATTCCGGGTCCGTTAGCCTAAAAGAACGGGGACAAGCTTTGCGTATGTTCTTGAAACGTATTCTGTAATCAGCCATCAAGAGCTAGTGATCGCTTCCGCATTCTGCTCCTGGAAATGTTTTTGCGTTGGTAATTGAAGACTTCCATCTCGAACTGATCAGAATAAAGTCTATTTGATTTCTTGTTCTATCTCCAGGTGATTTCCAGGTATAGAGTCTACTCGGCTGATGCTTGAAATGCGTGTTCATTACAGAAAATTTCCTTTGGTTGCAGAATTCTAATAGTCGGTCTCCTCGCTCATTTCTATCTCCTAGACCATATGGCCCTACAATCATATCTGCTCTCCATATAAGGACCAACTAATTGAAGAAAATGAGAAAAAAAAAAGCCGCAATACAAACTAAAATTGGATGTTGGCGATATCGATAACCACCGCAAGCGCTTCTGGGAGGAGTTTAAAAAGGAAATAAGATGTGAACCTCAGACCGACAGAGAAGATACAAAAAAAATGAAAAAGCTGTTTTCAAAAAGCCAAAAACAACGTCTTGTAAGAAAATTTGGAGCTGTCCAGGGTGCAACGAAACATTTAATGAACCTATCGCAGAAGACTGGATTAAGTGCATATCATGTGCTGAATGGTGGCATGAAAAGTGTAGTTCCTACGCAGGTTTTGAATCTTATAAATGTGACCTATGTTCATAAAATTACGTGCGCAATCTTACAATCCTAAATGCGCACTTTTAAAAAGCGGGTTTATAAGAGTGCGCAAAAGCACTTTTTTTTAGTTTCACTTTTTCTATTAATGTAATAATGTTTAGTTCGTAAATTATAATTGATTTTGTTGTTTATGTATCAATAGGCTTAAATAAAAATAAATATAGTTTCAACGCACTTGGTTTGGATTTTACACTTGATTAAACCTTAAGTGCGCATTCTTGAAGCACTCTACCCTACATTGCTATAAACATTAGATAAATCTTATAATGATCAGTGCGGCTGCAATTAATGTATCTGTTCGGATTTTTTTCGACCATTTAACTGAGATTTGTTCTTTTTTTTACTACATCACCTCAAAGAACAAAGGTTTTGGACGAGATAGCTCATAAACGATTACCACGATCATCATAAACTAGATGGAAATTCAATCACGTGGAGTCAATACAGTTTATGAATACCGAAATGAACTGGTTTTGTCAAAAGGTAAAAGGACTCTCTGAATTAAAACGCAAATGCTACCTGAGATATAAAAGCACATAATCGGAAGAAGCTCTCACAGAATATGTCCAAGTAAGAAACGAAGTAAACGCAAGAATAAAATCAACCAAAAGAGAACATTCGGCTAACTTCCCCAGCGACATGGACTACGACCTACATGGTGCCCAAAAGAAAGTACGGAAAATGCTTCGGAACAGGAAAAAACCAGTTGAAGAGTTCGTGCTGACCAAGGGAGTACCTATAGAGACATGGCAACAGCATTTTAACGAGCTATATGATGCTGAAGAAACGCTGAATATAAACGAATACGAAGCAGATATAATTGCTGCAATCAATGACGAAGAGGTAGAAGCAAAGCTAAAAGAAAGAAAACGTGTTGTAGTGTCAATGAAAGACAAGTTTAATGCTATAGAGCGGCTTGAAAAAGGTCATTCTGTAAAATCGATTAGTGACGAATCCGGTGTAGGAGTGACAACCGTAAAAGACTGGCGCCGAAACAAGAAAACAATTAAAGATTATTGCACTCAAATCGAGTCTGATAAAGTCCTCTTGACTAGGTGTACTTTAAAGAAACCACTTAATGAACGTGTAGACGATGCATTATGGTTATGGTTTATGCAAGAGCGTCGTAAAGGTACGCCTATAAGTGGCCCGATTTTAAAAGAAAAGGCTGACATACTACATGGTAAGTTTGATAATGGAGAAAAATTTTATGCGAGCGATGGCTGGTTGGCACGCTGGAAAAACGTCACAGTGTTCATTTTTTAAGCGTGTGTGGTGAAAAATTGTCAGCTGATCCAACTGCAACAGACGAATGGAAAAATAAATTACAAGAATTAATTAAAAAGGAAGAATTACTGCCCGAACAGGTCTACAATATGGATGAGACTGGACTAAACTTTAAGCGATTGCCTGTACAAACATTTGCTGCCGGTAATGAGAAATCAGCTGCTGGATTCAAAATGAACAAAGAGAGAATTACTATTGCTGTTTGTTGTAATGCCTCTGGAACTCATAAGGTCCCCTTGCTCGTAATCGGAAAGGCTAAGAAACCTCGAGCATTCAAAAACGTTAACGTTTCTTCACTCCCAGTATGCTATAAAAATCAAAGGTCGGCCTGGATGGACGCATCATCATCATTGGTGCTACAGCCCTATAAAAGAGCCTCGACCTTCCCAAGTCTATTACGCCAGTCAGTTCTATCCATTGCCAACTGTTGCCGGTTTGCTGCGCCTATTTGTCTACCATCCTCATCTACACCATCCCTCCATCTGAGTTTTGGTCTACCCCTACTTCTACTTCCCACAGGTTGTGACATAAGAATTCTTCTAGGAGGGTTGTTCTGCTGTGATCTTGCCAGATGTCCTGCCCATCTTAGTCTTCCTATTTTTATAAACGATACTACGTCTTTACCACCAAATATATGTTTATATCTGTGATATATCTCGTAGTTGTACCTCCTTCTCCAAACACCATTTTCACAGATGCCACCAAATATTCTTCTCAGAATCCTTCGTTCAAATATAAGCAGGAGATTTTCATCTGCCTTGGAAATGGTCCATGTCTCCGACTCATATGTCAACACTGGTTGTATAAGGGTTTTGTATATGGTTATTTTTGTTTTTTGGCTTAAGTTTCTGCTTCTCATATGTCTACTTAGTCCAAAATAGCATTTGTTTGCTAGGATTATTCTTCACTTGATTTCTTCCGTCATGACGTTCTCCTTGGTGATCAGGGAGCCTAAGTATGTGAATTTGTCCACCACTTCAAAGGTAGAATTATCAACCGTGAATTGGTGGCCGATGTTTCTGGCTCTATTGTTGGGTGTTGATGCCATTATCTTAGTGGATGGGCGCATACGTGTTTAAATATTGGTTTATCAATGAATTTTGTCCTAGTGTAGCAAAATATTTAACAAGCTTAAAGTTACCAATCAAGACTATTTTTGTGTTGGATAATGCACCAACACATCCTGAAAACATTCAAAGTGAAAAGGAACCTGGAATAAAATGTATTTTTCTACCACCAAATGTAACCAGTATCATCCAACCAATGGATCAAGGAGTGATCGAATGTCTGAAGAGGCGCTATAGAAAAAAAACTACTTTCAGAAATCTTGGCTAAAATGGAGTTAGATAACAAAGGCCTAATCGATGCTTTGAAAGACATATAAGACGTTATTTTGATGATGTCTAAAGCTTTTAATGAAATACAAAGTTCAACATTCGTAAAATCTTGGAGAAAAGCATGGTCTAACATAGAAAAAGTGATTGAATCCAGTTCTAATCCTGACGAAACCCTTTTGGAAGAGCCAGATGATATTGCATCTTTGATGAATGACTTGCAAAAATTCTCAGACTCGAATGATATTCAACTGCAGGATTGTCAAGAATGGATTGTTGGAACTGATGATGACTAGACCAATGACAATTTGACAGATGAAGAAATCGTACAGGCTGTTATGCACGAAGGTCAAGAGGTTGAAGATGAAGAAGGCATTACTGTTAGTCATGCTGATGTGAGAAATGCTCTACAACTGGCTTCACTGTACATTGAGCCACAAAATATGTCAACAGCGGCAGATGTAATGTTCATTAAAAAGTGGTGTAAAAACAAAAGAAAATCACAGACTTTTTCTAGTACATTTTACATTCATAATTATGTACATACATACACATGTATGTACTTGTATACATATATGTACATTTAATATAAGTTTCATAATTTGTCATGTGAGTGATATTGTTAATTACATATATGTATATATATATATATATATATATATATATATATATATATATATCCTCTAAAATAACAGCTGAACTGGTAAATGAAAAAGGGGGGTTGAGGTTAATTGGGTATACAGCTGATTAAAAGCCAAGTGTACTCTGTTTAACAATTCATTATATTTCGCCAATTTTCATTGGCATCATCAGATGAGAGCTACAATTATTTAAAACATGGTAAAATACAATTTAATAATAGTTTGTTGTTTATATACTTACTTAATTGAGGTTAATGGCAGTGCGATTTATTTTAATACCATCAAGTAAAAATTTTTTTGTTGGAATAATGTTGATTGTAGTTGATGTTGATTACAAATTAAAATATTGGAAACAAATACAATTTAAATTAAAAATAAAATGACATTTACCGAACTAAACGTTGTGTCTGTTTTATTTTTAATTTAAATTGTATTTGTTTCCTATATTTTAATTTGTAATCAACATCAACTACAATCAACATTATTCCAACAAAAAAATTTTTACTTGATGGTATTAAAATAAATCGCACTGCCATTAACCTCAATTAAGTAAGTATATAAACAACAAACTATTATAAAATTGTATTTTACCATGTTTTAAATAATTGTAGCTCTCATCTGATGATGCCAATGAAAATTGGCGAAATATAATGAATTGTTAAACAGAGTACACTTGGCTTTTAATCAGCTGTATACCCAATTAACCTCAACCCCCCTTTTATATATATATATATATATATATATATATATATATATATATATATATATATATATATATATATGTATGTACATTCTAATGTTGAGGTACTTCGTCGCATGTGTAAACAAAAAGAATTACTAAGAATAATCAAGGAGAGGAAAATGCAATACTTGGGTCATGTGCTGAGAGGCGAAAGATATGAATTACTTCAAGTTATACTGGACGGAAAAGTACAGGGCAAAAGATCAGTAGGAAGACGCCAGAACTCGTGGCTGAAAGACCTGAGGAGATGGTTCGACCGCTCATCCGCAGATAACTTTCGCGCAGCAGTTTAAAAAACTACAATTGCCATTTGGATCGCCAACCTTCGAAAGGAGACGGCGCAATGGAAGAAGAAGATGTACATACTACTTTTTTGTTTATAAATCATAAAATATATATATTTTTAATAGAGTTACATATGTAATGTCTTTCTGAGGGTGGTTTTAAAGATTTTTGGTTGAGCCGACTTTCTAATTATCTGACCTATGGCCAGGTTCCGTCATGGTCGGTTAAAAGGGTGTCTACTCTATACGTAAATGTTAATTGTAATGAAAGTGTGCACAAAAAGACGAAAAAAAAATCCTTTTTCATCCAGTACCCAGTTTACCTATGGTAAATTTATCTATTTGTGCATTGCGCCTTAGTAGTCATGAGCCGCCACTGTATTAGACAAATAAACGAGACATGGAAAACATCCCTTTAAACTTTATCCCCATTACTCTTTAAATATTTACTTCCAAACGTCTCTATAATATTGTGTCAGAATAAATGTAAGTAAATTTTTGACTCAGTCTAACACAAAAATTGACACAAATACCCAAAACTCGATCAAAACCAAGTATAACTTCTCAAAAACAAAATTAATTGTTACCACACAATTTAAAAGATTGAATTATAGTAGATTCATAACTTATATTCTATTACTGTTCAAAATCAGTTTATAAACAAAAAGGTTCTCAATTTACTTACTTATGGTAACAATCCAACATTAGTTTCAAAGTTGTTACATCTTTTTCCCTCCTCATACAAAACTTTTCAGCAATTTTTAAAATCTCTATAGAACAATCAAATAATCCACCATCATTAAAAAATCCACCTATCCTCAAACCAGTCTCTATAACTTTCAAGTCATTACTATCTGTTTTCTGACCATAGTGGACATAAGCTTTGATCAATTCTTCTGTACTACTTGTGCCGTGATCAATTAAGGACTGGAAACTTTTTAAAAATTTCATTCTTTGATGTTTTACTGATAATATTCTATTAAAAACCTCCAAATCGCTTAGTTCCACTGCTAACAAACACAGACGTTTTTCAATAAACATCTGAAAAAAAAAGAAAACATTTTTTAATGTAAAAAAATCAGTAACTGTGCATATATTGGCAGTGTCTTGGAATAATTGTTATTCACTCTAATATATTACCTATCTTTAGAACATAAGCAAACAACAGTATCCTATGACATAAAAGTTGTAGATTGTAAATACATTGTTGATAAAGAGGCTGTTTTATGATCAAAGTAGAAAGAATAGCTCTTAATATTATCTAATAAGAACAGAATTGGATATGAAACGTCAGATCCGAATCAGATTATCTGATATTTCATGGACAAAACATATTGTCGAATTGATGCCATGACAAGAAGAGCTACGGAGCAGAAGCCACTCACCAACTAGATGAACAGATGACCTGAAGTGTGCTAGTAGTAACTGAAAGCAAGCCACACAGACAGAGGCAGATGAAAAGAGCCGAGGGCTTCAGCAGTGGAAGCGTACCAGTTAATGATGGTGAACAAAATTTTTTTAATAATTTTTTTCAACAAGATTAATAGTTACCTTACTTTGTTACATAACTCAGAATCTGAAATTAAACTTTTTTGAGAGCAGTATTTCAAAAGCTTATAACAGATACAACCACTGCAGAATTTTCCCTCCATTTGAAAATAATAAAAAAGATGCTTTATTTTATACTTCACTGCCTTTACCCCTTAAATGAGGCGTTGTGTGATATAATTTCATGTTTAAGGAGAGATTTTAAACTTATTACATGAATACAAGTTTTTTCTTGTTCTAAAAATACATAAGTTATAGGAAGGAAGTAACACTTATTCCAGCATACCCTGTATGAACAAAAATGAGATTTAACATAACATTTTTAGGATTTTCTGTGGGTTTTATAATGCTATTCACATAAAGTATGTTTTAGAAAAGTTTAATGAAAGAATCTCAAGTTTTCTAAAGAACGAAGTGAAAACTTCTATAGACAGACTTGACAAAAATATACTTGTTTATATGGGGAAAAAATCTCACATTTGCGTCAGCATAACATCAGTTACTAATATGAGAGTTATATATCTAGCATATATCTGGCGCAAATTGAGTGACTCTCTATTTACTTAATCTCTTTCATTTTTAAATACCTATTTGTCTCTGTTTTGATATTTTCATAAATCATTCTTAACACATCAGTGAAATCATGTCAGTTTGTCCATCTGTGCCAAAACTCTTATACGAATAGCCTATGAGTCTTGAAATTTGGCACAAAGTTCCTCATAGTGTAATCAATCCTCTTTCTCTTTATATTCTTACACCTCTTCTTTTGTTTTCTAAAAGAAAAAATCCTACGAGTCTCGAAAAGGTCCTGGAGTCTTTGTACATAGATTCCATTTGCTGCAAACCTATGGAATTGTCCTAATGAAGTCAGGGCAATAAGTTTTTTTTCTTTTCATGAAAGATAAAGGTTGAGTCAACTTTTAAGAGGTCTCTTGTACTTTCATAAGTTTATTGTTTCTGTATTAATAAATAAAAGTGCTTGTGTGTTGAAACTAGGTACCAGGTTTTTTTTGGCCCAAGGAACAAATTAAATGTATTTTGGCCAATAGGTCACCTTTTTTTCATAATATTATGGTTTTTTTTAAGGGAAAGTCCTAAAATCTTGAAACTTGGTATATAAAAAATAAAGCTATAAGCTAGTTAGCTGGCAGCAGTGAACATGATAGCAAATGACAGTGAAATTACTTCAATTACAGATATTATCAACATAAAGCAATTGTAACACTTGTAGTAAAAAATTAAACATATTACAGTGTGCATGAATAATAATATTTTGTAATATTACTACCAACTACATAAAACTGCTTTTAAGCACAAAACAGTAAATATGCAAAGGATGTTAAAAAACTTAAAAGGCTTTTCATTAATCAACCTCGAAATATGACAGAGGAAAAGTAAAGAAACTCAAGGTAAAGAAACAACAGAAATAAGGACAAGAGTATAAAAACAAAGGAAGAGAAAACAAAAGAACAAATCAAAATTAATGTATTAGAAATTCCACTTTAAAGACTGATCTAAAAATGGAAACATTATTTACCTAAAATCAATTAATTTTCAATGGAATGAGGAAATCACATCAAATAACTGGATGTCACATGCAATTACCATTTTTGCCAGAAAGGGATTTGTTTTTCTTTCTTGTGAATGTCACTTTTAGAAGCAGCTATTTAGTTATATAAAAATTATCAGGAAAAATATAATTCGAATTGGTTAGAGTACATAATTATGTTTTACTAGTTATTATTGTTATAATATTTATCCACTGGCTGCAAAGTAATTGAATGTCCCCCATTATTGGTGCTTCACAGCATTCTGCACATTCTGACAATACAAAAATATATTTTGCAACCATATAATATTTCAATAACCAATTTAAATAACTACAATAGAACAAACACAAATAGGCTGCTAACAAAATCACATGCCCTAATACACAACCACATCCTTATCTTGGGCTAAATGTATTCCCATATAAAGCTAAACAGATCCCAAACTGTTTAACACCTTCAATAAGCCTATTAAACGCACCAATTACATGTTTAGTGAAAATGGGCCAAAAGCTAAAAGATCTACTACATACCCTGTAATAAAAATCAAACAAAACATTGTTGGGCAAAGCTCTGAATTCCTTTTTATAAAAATTGCAAGTGAGTACAGAATCTGCAACGGCGGCCTCTAAACATATATCGTAAAACCTCGGAGGTGATTTTAACATTTTCAATTTTTAGAAAAATGTCCAAAACAATTTCGTTTACTTTTCACTGAGTCTTAGTTAGAAAATGGCATAAAACAGCTGATTGAAATTGAAAGCGTTTATGGAGAAAACTTGCACTACGACAATTAAATATAAAATATGTGACTGGAATACCCAAAAAAATTAGTAAATATTTATAATTTTTTTAAGAAATTATCAGCATTATGCATCGTGTTTGTGTCGAATGCGAATGAAGAATGAAGAATTAAAATAAAAATTTTAAAAATATTTTTTTACATTTTTTATTTTCAAATAGTAAACCTAAATACAAATTTTCTTCTTATAGTTGCATATAATTCTCAAAGATGTCGACATGTCGACAGTCGACTGCTGTCGTGTCAATTTATAAATGCCAAACTCCAGAGGGTTGAGTTGAGTTGAGGTTTGAGGTTTTTGTTTACTCTTTTATTAAGCAAAATGGACTTCGAAAACGAAATGATAGTCCAAGTAAAAGATGACAACGATAGTTTTGAAATACAAGAAAACAGTTTTTCTTCCTTTTTGGAAGGTAATTTGGACAGTGAACAGTCTATCCCATATCCTCAGGAACATTTTGAAAACGGAGATACTCAATTTGAACCAACTCTGAAGTACACTGAACCTATTAAAAAAGCCAAAAGAGAAAAATTATCAACTCGTCGTAAAGAAAGCCGTGCAGTGAAGGTAATCCGTCGAAAAGGTAAAGTAGGTAGGCCGGTAGGTAGACCAAAGAAGATAGCGGTGAACAAGGAACCAGAACCTATTGTCAAACCTGTTGAAACTGAGCCACCACGCAAAAAAAGAGGAAGACCTAAGAAAAATCCCGATACTAGCAATACTGCTCCTTCCACTGCAAACAAATTTACTTGTAAGAGTTGTCCTAAAGGCTTTAAAACCAGAAAAGAGCTGAAAATGCATGGCATGGTTCATAAAAATGTTAAAACGTTTTCATGTAAGATTTGTCAGAAGCAGTTTAAATTTAAACAGCAAATGCGGGGGCATTATAGATTGCATGAAAACACTCCCTCTTTTGAGTGTGATGTTTGTAACAAGAAATTTAAATTAAAGCAGCAACTTGATACCCATATGAAAAGTCATAATGAAGGACCAATCAACTGCATCTTTTGTGACAAAACGTTCAAGTTTAAAGAGCAATTGCTGATACACTCAACGGTTCATGAGGAAGAGAGACCTTTTAAGTGTGATACTTGTGATAAAGCTTTCAAGCTGAAGCAGCAATTGGACTTCCATGAAAGGATACACAGTGACTTAAAGCCATATATATGTGAGGTTTGTGACAAGTCTTTTAAGTTCAAACAGCATCTACAGTACCACAGTAAGTCCCATACTACCATTCCAGAGAGCTATAAGATCATAAACACCTGCAATGAAAATTCGGAAGAAATAGTACTTATGGACATAAGTAGTATCAAAAGCAATAGCATTACAGAGGGAATTTCAAGTTAAATTGAGAGGCAATCTGGCAAATGTGCATTTCAGCACACTTATCCTTTAAATGAAATTGAACTGAATAAAATATAGCTGTAGTTTTGGTATTTCTCAATTTTTTTGTTGATTAACATATAATGTAAATCAAAAGATGATGTTGCTGGTGACTGATTTCAAATATAAATATTAATGAAGTGAAGTATTCAGTAAAATTTATACTTAAATAATTTTTCTTTCCATCATAGATGAGTTCTTTTATCTAATACTAAAGGTAAGCTTGACATTAGTATATTAGTTTACATTGATAATTACCCCTCCTTTTATATTTATTGAATACTTTTGTCCTCTGCTTTCCATCAATACATCTCTTGATTCTTTGTTCCTTTTTCATGTTCAAAATCAAGCATATTGCCAGTTTTTCTTTAATAATAAATTTCTGTCATCGGCATATTCAACGTTGTTGCATTTAGTGTTTAAATAATTCATTAATGCATGAATGGCACTGGTGCATTAGTGGTCGATTCTTCTCTAAAAATGCAAAAAGTGCATTAAAGATATACTTTTGTCCAGTGTTTTGCATCAAATGCATCTATTTTGATTTTTTGCTCTTCTGTAATGTTCAAAATTGTATATATTGCCAGTTTTTTTAACAATAAACTTCTATCAAACCATATGTTTAACAGTATTGCATTTGGTGTTCCAACAATCTACTAGTGAATATTAAGAAAAGAAAACAGACACAACATAAATGGAATGCTGTTTGCTGGGGATCTTAGTGGACCATTCTTCTTTGAGAAATTCATATTAACATAAAGCAATAAATAATTTCATTGCCGCATTAGCTATTTCATGTTTGAATTGATATCAATAGATTTAATAATTTTAGATTTATGTCTTAAGATATTTTCTAGCTCTAAATCAAGCACACTGCAAATGAGGACACTAAACACTGTATGAATGAAAGAAACACATGTATGAAAATGTTTGACAAGATATTCTCAAAATGATGATTAAGTAATTGAATACAATTATATCTATAGTTTTCACATTCTCACAGTGCTACTATGAAGTGAAATATGCAGTAAACATTTTATTGGAATAATTTTTCCTGAGAAAAATTGTCAAATTTGATCATTAGTTCTGTGTTAAACTGTGCATTTTAGTTTAGAGTGGTAATTCTTGTTCGTTTTGTTAACTTTTATGAGCACTTCAGTGACGTGGTCTAGTGTAGTCCCCTTTTTTTTGCATCCAATACATCTATTTTGTTTGTTGTTGAGCATATTACTGGTTTTTCTTCAATAATAAATATATTAGATTGTACTAGTTTTGAGAAATGCATACATTCACAATGGGGACACTGCTGCAGATTTAAGCTGATGGAACTATTTGAAAATTGGGTACAACCCAATAAACAATTTTTTTACTGCATTAACTATTTTATGTCATCATTGAGATCATGTGATTTAATGCTTTTTGGCATATTTCTTTAGACATTTCATGGTTTATACAATCCAGCTCAGGACTATTCACACATGCAGAGGGAAATTGAGTGTGTAGTAAGTGTATTAATGAAATTCAATGACATTATGTTAAAGAAAAAGTTAGGAGAAAATTCCACGTTAGAGATCCTATATACTAAAAAAGTCATGGAGGTATGTTACTATAAATGCCGTTTATACATAGTTTATTTTATGAGTATTGTGAATTAAAAATTTACTATTTTTATAGTTTGGGATATAGGAGGTGTTTTTAAGTAAATACCAGTTTTATATTATAAAAAACAAGGACTTTTTGTAATAATTTTATTTTTATATGGAAGATAACACTCTTTTTCATATAATTGAAATAAATATTAAGGTATTTGGCATATCTAACAAAAAGCTTTTGAATTTCATTATATAGAAGTTTGTCCCTAATTTGACAGCTACTAAGAGGCTATTCTCGTCAGCTGCGAGATGCTATTTCAGTTGGGGAAACATATAGTAATCATTGGGCAGTAGATCAGAACTGTACAGAGAATGACCAGATTTCTCCCACCCAAATGATGTGATGAGATTTTGAGTTCGTTTGGCCATATGTTGACAGGGATTATCGTGTAGCAAAAGGATATCTTTACTTGCATCTTTTGCACAACTTTCTGTAGTTTAGGGGTTCGATAACAATTTTTTCTAGAAACTTCTATTCTCTGTCACTTTTTCTTGGTTCAGGTTTTAGTGTTAATGGCCCATGAAAGGGCATATAAATCAGTTGGTCCCTGCTATGTGAGTAGCCATTAATACTACAGTAGCAGCTAAGTTGAATTAGAATCGTCAGTGATAATTGAGGCCCACTCCATTCTGTGTTATGAGTATGCTTTTGGTCATCTTTGAAAGTTCTTGTCTATTTGCAAACCCTTCCATTACTCATGTTTTGTCTTTATTTTTCACAAATCTATTGTGCAATTTGACTGTTTTTATGGTCGAAAGTAGTCTTAGTCTTTTTTTAGTTTTGCACTAAAAAAAGAAAATACATTGTAGGTATATTTCATAGTCAATCAGATCCTCAGCAAAAGTAGGCATTTCAAATACACAAATGCAAATACATAAGCAATCTGTTGTTGTTGCACTGACGTGTTTAGCTTTTAGTTTAACAGAAGTACACAGTATGTGTGAAATATAGACTACAACTGCAACATTTCAAAATTGTACTTGGGAGCTTGCCTCAGATCTTAAATTATTTGATATGATTATCTTATATTGATAATATCTTTTGATTTATATTATATTTGAAAACTGTATATAAATATTATTAATCTCCAAAATGAAAAGACTTAAATGCACATTTACAGGCAATGTACAAAGATTCAAGATTTTGCTTCTAGATATTTAACTGTTTAATGTCAACAATTACCTGATATTTCAGTAGGTACTACAATGTATTTCCCAATACTTATAGATTTGTCATGGAGTATGCTTAGAAGAAATTTATTTTTTACACTAAGTTGTTGTAAATTTTATATTTTATTTTGATAATTTATTAATTTGTATTGTAGAAAGCGACTGCCACTATTTTGATTGTTTATTTCCACAAGCTATGAAAATGAATATGTTATGGAACTCCAATAAATGAATATACATGTGCATCTTGAACACTGCAAGCTTAGTCTTCTCCTCATTGTTTTAAGAAAGTCACTGCTGCCTTGTTTGGTGCTAACTAAATCGTTTATTTCACATTATATGATTTGTATATTGTGGAAATTATTTATAGAACCTCTGTCTATGGCGTCACATCTCAAAGGCTTCAGCTTTTTTTTATTTATACTTTTATAGTCCATGATTTCAATTCGAATAAACAGACTTTCATTTTTAATCATATGTTCTGACTTTTAAATATTTTCCTCATTTTTGTGAATGCTTCTCCTGCTTTCTAAATCCTTATCTTTATTCCCATCGAATGGTCTTATTGGTCATTTAAATACATCTCCAAGTAGCAGTAGTTGGTGTAAAAGTACATCATAAGCATATTATGATTTGAATAAACTGTAATTCTAAAAGACACTATTTGATGTTTTATCTTCTTTAACATTTCCTATAATAAATTGAAATGAAGATGTTACTCCATTTCACACACACATTTACCCTTGTTTTTATAGCTTTTGGAAGATCCAATAAATATTGGTCAGTAGTCCTTAAAATGTTGTGTTCATAATGTATTTTAGTGTGAAATTATTTAAGGATACGATCAAATGTATCATGGAGTTGTAGCTAATATAAGATATATGAAAAAGTATGTGGACTAAAAACATAAGCTTTGAATGTATTGTAGTAAATATGTATAAAATTTAGTTGAATTTATTTATTGAATAAGTTTATTATGCATTTTAAAATTGAATGGAATATCATATTTTAATATTCTGTAACTAGAAACACGAATAACAGAAACTGTAAGAGAGTTTTTAGTTAAATTTTGGGATATACATATACTTTTAAAAATGGTATCTGAAAGACATCAACAGGATGTCATATTTTAAAGGTTCAGTGGCTGTCAGGAATTTACGAAGCAAAAATAGCAAATCCCTCGCCATTATATTAATAATAAAAATAAAATAGACGGTTTAGGTTTCATTTCGTTACAGTGTACCACAATTCGCTGATATGCATATTTCGTGCGCTTGGCTTCATCAGAGCGAACTCATGGCAAGCCTATTAATAATCTTTGTTACAGTGATAATACCGTAGTAATACAGTCTTCAGAAAAAGTTTCTAAATGCCATTTAAGTAAAGGAAAAACACCAAAATCATGTATCAGTTAGTTTTATTTGTAAAATTGACATATTTGTTATAAAAAATACATTTAAAGCTGATGACTCGTTTAGCCATTACCAAAAACTGAAATGTATAAGTGAAAACATTAATTTCTAGTTTGGTCGTGAAATAAAATTGTAACCGTAATATTTTGTATTGGACGGAGATTCACTTATATTTCAATTTTTCGAATGTCTTAGGTCGATAGGTGTGGATGACAGCTAAGGCCTAACATAGGTATATTTTGTAACGTTTGTGTATTGTATATATTTGTAAGTGTTGTGGTTGTTGCAACTTCAAGCTCAAATATACATTTTTCTTGAACTGTATATTCATAATAAACTTTTTTAAATGTGTTTTATCTTATTGGAAAAAAATATTTATGTAAATTTACAATACTGCTTGTAAAAAGTACAAGCTGTTAAAGCTGTGCAAGCTTATCCCGGAGCAGACGTGACCTCACATCACAAGCCACTTATCGCCAGGATTACACTTACAATAGACACAAGAAAGCTTAAAAAACTCCACGTAAATGGAATGCCCCTAATACGAACTGTAGCAAACTGAACATACATAGACACCAATGATATTGACTAGCACTAGGATCGCCTAAAACTTTTTCTTCTGGAACCATATAAAGAAATATTAAAGACAACAAGTAGGAATGTGAAGATTTTTAAGTGTTCGAAACCAAAATTCAGATTATTGCCTAAATCTGCCCCTTCTACAATTTTCACAGTAAACAGACGATGAATGAACCGACATGGGGATTCTAAAATTGCATTCCACGTAATATCGATTTATCTAGGCAAGAACTTTCATGAACTGGCTTTTAATACTTCAAATACGAGTAAATAAAGATATAGAAAGGACAGTTAGGATTTGATTTTAAGTATAGTGCCTCTACTATTCGCTTATCTGTATTTCGTCCTAGCGGGACTCATTAGAGCGATTGGATCGAAGACCTTCATGGTTTTTCAAATTCAATTCAAACGCAATTTTACTCACCTATTTGGATGTTTCGTTCGGATATTATTTTAGCATTCATGGGGGGATTGAGAAAAGAAAAGCGAAATAAAAGAAGGACAGTACCTATTTCGTTAAAGGAATCTGGCAGTACAGATAAACATTTAGATTATGCTTATTCTTTTTCGAAGATTTTAAGACGCAGTTGGAAATGTTTCATAAAAACTTTATGAAAATGGGCAAAAAAAATGCTACAAGGTGACCACAGTTATGCAACTTTCTGTCTTATTGAGCACTTCGTAGATATTTTCTATCACATTCCTCCATTGTATGAGCCAATAGTTCTTTAACACTTTAATGATCAGGCCGATATGACAAACCTCTACTGCCAGATCAGGTACATTTTTTTTTATTTCAAAAATATAAACCTTTTTGTTGTCAAAATTATTCAGTGTCCAATTTTGATACACGCAGTTTGGCTACGTAGACGACCATGTGCACCAAATTTAAACATGCTATTTTTTCAAGGAAACAACAAGAGAAGAAAAAAACTGTCACGCGAATAAAGATTAACTTATTTGCATGTTGTAGACACCTTTTTTTGGAGTCTTTTATGGCCTGTATCCGTCCATATGTTTTAGCAATGTTTTTGTATCATGATGAACGTCTGCTACGTTTTTTAGATCTGAGACAGTGGTCAGATTGATTTCCTTCCGATCTTTTGCCAGTTACATCCAACTGAAGTAATTCTACTGCTAGTTTGCTGAAAAAGGAGATCGGCGTTTACAACTTCCGTATTTGTCAACAATTCAAAGATAATTTTCTTACCACTTCACTCCTAGAAAGAAACAAACAGCACTACTGTTGGTTGATTGGCACTACTAACTGGTAGTGTTACCAAATTTTAGCACCAAAATGTCAAAAACAAGTAGGATAAGTAATATCCGTAATAAAAGTTTTACCATAGCATGCGCTGTAAGTGCTTCAGGACAGTTTGCTCCCCCTATGTTCATATTCCCTCGAATACGTGTGAATCCACGATTAATGAGACGAGGCCCAATTTAAGCAATATACAGATTTCAAAAAACGATTGGACAAATGAATAGTTATTTTTCGTCCCAATAAAACATTTGGGTCAGCATATAATCATCATCATCTTGGTGCTACAGCCCTTAGAGGGCCTCGACCTTCTCAAGCTTTCTACGCCATTCTATTCTGTCCCTCGCTTGCATTTTCCAGTTGCCGACTCCGATCTTCTCGGCATCTTGTGTTACCCCGTCCATCCACCTTAGCTTTGGTCTACACCGTCTTCTCATTCCTACGGGTTGCGCTGTTAGAATCTTTTTTATCATGGGTCAGCATATAATGCTTCGAAAAAAGATCCAGTCCTTCTCATATTGAATAACCATGTGAGTCACATTTCTTCGGAGATTTATACTTACTGCAGATCACACGGAATTGTTATGGTTTCACTTCCCCATCATACCTCACACAGGTCTCAACCTCTTGACCTAACTATTTTTGGATCCCCAAAGAATGCTTTAAACCATGAGTGCGACTTGTATCTGAGAACTCATACTCATGAAAAGATCACACATTTTGAACTAGCTTTCGTTTTTAACAGAGCGTATCTGAGAATTGCCATGATGGACAAATAGATATCCGTGCTGTTGAAATATGGCCCATAGATCCTAATAAATTCTCTGAAGATTGTAATGAACTTAAATGATAACGACGAACACAGTGCTCTTGAGCAGTCGAATGTAAATTTTGAAGTTGAGCACAGAACGACACCACAAACAATATAGTCGAGATGTGATGAAACTATGCAGCGAACTCCACCTAGAAATACCGAACCTCAACCGGAACCATCGAGATGTGACGAAACTATGCAGAGAACTCCGCGTAGAAATACCGAATCCCAACCGGGACTATCAAGATCTGATGAAACTATGCACGAGACTCTACCTAATAATGCCAAATTTAAATCAAATCAGCGAGCTGAACCCCAGCCTGGAACGCCAGGAAATCTTAAAGCTCAGTCTAGTGTACCTATTGAAAAGCTAGCGCCCCGTCCTGTCAAAATTGTAAAAAAAGTTCTAAATCACGTGAAAACGACACTCAAAAATTGTCACTTCCACGCCACTAAAAACAAGAAAAGAGAAATCTTAAGAAAACAGCTAAAGAGGTCAAAAAAACGAGGAAAAGATCGGCAGGAACTGTAGGAAAACTTGCTACTAAAACAATTATTGCTTTAAACATTTCTCTTAGGTACGCAGAATTCCCCTAGTCTCCCCTAATACTGTTAAAAAAATTGTCAGTCACCAATATTCTACCAGTTTTTAGCGGAATTGCCATAAGTTGCAACACCACATCTGTCGCCATACTTACATTCCCTGGTCGAGTCGATTTCCGCCATAAAATTTTACTGTATACGTTTATACACCAGCAGCACATAGTTTGAATAATTTTAGTCCATATTTGTGTCGTTTCTTGGGGATATACTGGCGGAACCCTAGTCTACTACGAAATGGTATCATAAAGTCTTCAATACAAACGTTTTTATGGGGTACATACCATTTTTAAACGTTTGCGTTCATCTGTATTATCAATGAACTTATTTTACACAACTTGTCTATATTGTGGTTATCAGCAGCATAATATAAAAGATTCCTATCTATTTCTGCTCATTCCACATTCTGCTCTAATAACATTTTTATAGAAAAGGGGTGTTGCTCCAAAAATCACGTATAGTGGGTTTTATCCAAATCCATCTAAATGGTTAGTCCAAAAAAACCTTGTAAACTCTGTAGAAATCAAATCTTTCCGACCATTCGCAACAAGAGAATGTTATGTAACTTTTTTTTCAAGAACGCCTTAAAATATTTTCCAACTATTTGTTAGACCCTTGGTAAGTACATCTATAACCCCTAATTATAGTACCTTATATTGGGTTACATGTCCTTATTAGGAGTATCCAATTTGACTTTTGTGTTGTGAGAAATATTAGTTGTCTCCGAATAAGAACTATTGTTTGAATCTACATTAATGGACTCAAAATCTTCCAACATAACCTCAACTTCATTTTGTGTACTTGTAGAAGGAACTGACTCAAAGGGTAGTAAGACATGGGACGTTTTTTAACTGAAATAAATTGATATTAGCGCGTTTTCTTTCATGTAACACACTGGAACTTAGTGTCATCAAAATCGTCACTACTTTTTCCTAATTCATAATTTTTAATTGTCGTAAACTATAATCACAATCGTTGTGGTAAATCTTTTTTTTTGCCATTATAAAGTCAATATTACAACTCACAATACTTGTAAAATGTAAAAAAAAACTATTTTCATAAACTCAAAAACTCATTTATGGTTTCAATAAGTTGTCACATGATGCAAATATTTACGTCCCAGGACCAGGCGAATCGTTCTTTAATGTTATTTAAACGTAGCTGTGCATCTCACACGGCCACAGTAAAAAAAATACGATAACCTGTGCCCGTATATGACCACGAAGACTGGGAAAAATTTCACTGTGGCCGGATTTGGTATACATGGTCGTTAAAGTCGGACCATGATTCTTGCCTTTTACAATTGAATTCATTATTACAGCACTTGGCCTACTTCATAGGTAATTATCGATGGCATTTATCTTTTTGAGTCTAGCTCATTTTCTCTTGACATACAAGTCTTTATTGGTGTCTGTTTCTCAATTAATTGACTTCGGTTAGAAGATTAACGCAGCTTTCGATCACTGGGTTCTATGGTTAAATCATTTGTTTCTTTGGTGTAGTAACAAAAACTCAAAGTAAAAATAAAATATATAAATTTATTTACTTAGTATATAAAAATTATTGTTTTTATCAATAAACCTATTGTAAAAATATTTTAGCATACAATTAACAAAATATAGTTGACAACAAGCTGTGAGTTGCAAGAAAAATCAATAATCGCTTTCTTGAGATTCACAGCAGAATTGATATTTACAATTTGGCCTTCAGGCTGCCCATAAGTGTTTCCAGTTTGATTGCCTTAGTTAAGTCTCCTTTGATTTTGAGTTTTCCAGTCATATAAGCGGTAGTAGGTTTCGTTTTACCGGTGAACATATCGAAGAAGTGTTTGCTATCCATCGTCAGCGTTGCGTCCGGTTTTTGTGGAGCTTCGCCGCTTCCGCAAGCGCCTTCTCCGTTTTTCAAGTCCAAATACCTAGAACCAAAATTAATTTTAATTAACAATAAAATTGGAAACTAAAATCATTTATAAGAATACTGCAATACATTAGTATAAAAAAAGTGGTACAGTAACTGATACTGTAGACTAGGGTGGGTCGAATTTTTCAAATCAAACAAAACAGTATGGGTATGAATCGGAAGTTGCATTAGACTATTAGAAACAGTATAAAAATAATAAAAAATATATCACATATATGTTTTAGCTCTCTACCGGGACTTGAAAGTTCCCATAAATGGAAATTTTCCCCCTGATTGTCGAAGTTGTATTCATCTAAATTTTTGGTTCTAAAGAAAATTAATGCGTGTTACGCTACTGATGAGCTTTTGTCACTAGTTGCACGCATGCGCGAGCGAGATTACTTGACTGACCTTTCTCAGCTAATTTCGTAGAAATCGCAGTACCGTTTATTATTATTATTATTGTATTATTGCCGTAATAACTTTTGATAACTAATTAGTTTATTGAACTGAAAAAGATATAAGTGTGTTGGTAAAATGAGTTCAAAACTTTTAAAAATTCGAAGTAAAGTGCGCTGTCCTATGTTTGGAATACCTTCTGAACCATCTTCAAGTGTTTTGCCTACTGTTAGTGACATTATAAGGTATACATTATATGTGCGATATGATTTACAATAACAAAACTCCGGAAAACAGCCGCCTATAACCGAAGTTCACACTGTAGTTTGTCAACACTAGAAAGTATTTATTTCGATGGGAGAGATGATAAAACCTTAACGATGGAAAAGAAAAATGTTCTGTGGCGCTCGCGTCAGCATTTCACTATACAGAAAAAAGTAAAATACAACGCTAGTATAGAAGCATCGTTTCAAAATGCACAATTCTTCCTTATAGTTTGCTATTGCAGCAAAACTATAAAAGGTATATCAAGGTGTTCTCTAAGACTATCCATGAGAACGAGCAGACCTTGATAGAGAATGCAATAGTGGCAGAAATATTCTTTGAGATTCTATTGTCCACGATTTTGAGTGATTACATCATTAAAAGAATAATCAAACTTTGAATATTTCTCATCGAATATGTTAAAACTTACCAAAGTCCAGCCTCTTCTCCTGTTACATTAAATACGTAAACTGCTTGAGTTTTTGCAATTGTTTGTGGCGAGATGGCGCTTTCAATTTTCTTAAACAGTGACGCAATTTTCCCTGTCGGTGCAGCAGCTGATGACGAAGATGCTGCAGAAGCTTCAAGTTTCTAAAAATAAATCGTTGTATTTGCCGAAATCTTAAAGTTTGAGTATATGGCTTACTTTGTCTGTAGGACCTTCACCCAAAAAGAAATCTTCCATTAGGTTATCAGCATTTTCGGGAATGCAGGCGTAGTTCCTTATATCAGAATCAGTGGCTCCGGATTGTTTCAGTACTTCGTCATCGATGCAGAAATTTCCAGTGAATGATTTAGGGTCTTTGACTAAAATTGCGTACGCAGAATCTGCCATAATTTCTGGTTTCCTACTATACTGAGCAGAAGCTTCTTTTCCGGATAACATTTGCATTGCTGCGGTATCAATGGCTGAAATAAAATAAGGTAACCGATGTAAAGATCATACTGAAAGTAGAAAAAATATTTGTAACATCACACTAGCAAGAATTGTGTAGCCAAAAATGTTCAGTTTGCATTCAATAGCAAAAAACTGAGATCCAAAGCAATTAAGTTATAAATAATGAACTGATAAGTATAAACTAAACAATAACACATTTCCTTACCTGTTCTTGGCCATAAAGCATTAACGGCGATGTTAAATGGTCTAAACTCTTCGTGCTGTCCTAAGACGCACATCGACATACCATATTTAGCCATAGTATATACAACATGCCCTTTAAACCAATGGGGGCTCATGTTTAGAGGTGGCGAGATGTTCAACACGTGTGCGTGGTTACTTTTCTTGAGGTATGGAAGACATTCTTTGGTTCTGTAACAAAAAGAGACATGTTCATCACCATCAAAATAATAAAAGTAATGAGATAACAGCGGGAGCGTGGATTACCACATTACACAAAATTGAAGAGACGTGGAAGAACACATTTGGCTGAGCATGTTGAGAAATCTGAAGATGGAACGAAGAGATTGAACGCTGGAGACACGCACTGACATACTGATAAAAGAGCAAGAGATCGACCGCAAACAACAGGATTGAGCGATTTTTATCAAATTACATCTCCAGTTTGAACAATACAAAAGGAGCACAGGGATAAATGGGGACGAATGGACGAGACCTATATTCATAAGATAAATAGATAATGAACTATGGGTAAATATATAAACTTCTACTGCATAGACAAAACTGTGTTGGAGCCAATGTTGGCGCCAACGTTTTTATGACTTGCTCCAACGTTGGGAGTTCTCCGTAGGTTGTCGGTTTTTGCGTACATATCAAAGGGATTGGCGCCAATATTGGTGTTGCCGTTGATGCCGACCACACATTGCACAGCAGTGTTCCAATCGGCGCATAATTATGCTTTTTGCGCATAATTTAATTGTTGGCGCGTAATTTTCGCATCCTGCATAAAATTAGGCACCTAATTTTGCACAATCTAGCAAATCAAAAGAAAATAAACCAATGACAAGCCACAGTTTATAAAAAGAGTCTTCGCCTTCTTTTTTCTTTTAAAACACTTGTGCTGTCATTTCACACAGCATTCTTTTCAGAAAATAAATATTACTTTATCGAAGAAAATTTTCATTCCATGACAGCATTAAAAAACAAATTTACAACATGTAAAAATCGATCTTCGGCCACCTGAGCCACTTCCGTTAAGTTGTTTAGGATTAACACTCCAATACACGTCGGTAATCTATCAGAACGGGGTTTATGTTCAAAAGGCTATTTCTTACATAAATAAATAATATACATATCTGTTTTGTTCAGTACCTTTCACGCACCAGAAAAAAATGTACTTATCTAAACATTTTACAAAAGTATATGCTTTTAATTTTGAAATATAGATAATTTTTTCCTAATAGATCACCTTCGTGTGGTCATGTAACTTTTAAAATATGTATATATATATTTAGGGATTCTACAGTATTCACTGCCTTCCCTCGCTCAACCGTTTCCATCTCTCTCTGTTGTTCCATTCTCCATCGTTTAGTCCTCTCTTACTCATGGCGTCGTCTACTTCGTTCTTCCAGGATTTTCGGGGTCGTCCTCTTTTCCTCCTTCCTATGGGGCTCCATTCGGTTATTCTTTTTATCCATCTGCTGTCGCTAGCTCTTCTTACATGTCCATACCACTTTAGTCTTTTTTGTTCTATATATGTTAGTATGTCTGTTTCTATTGATGTTCTTTGCTTTATTTCGTCATTACTTCTCCTATCCATTCTTGTTACTCTGCAGTATCTTCGCAGGCATTCCATCTCTGTTGCTATTATCTTACTGCTGTTTTTCTTGTTTATGATCCAATTTTCGGCCCCATATGTCATAATACTTCGCACTAATGTTTTATAAATCTACGTTTTTGTCTTCATATTTAGGTGTCTATCCCACCATACTGAGTTAAGTTGTCGGATTGCTGTTCTTGTTTGTCCTAATCTTTGTGTAATTTCTTCCTCTGTTGTTGCCTTTTTCGTGATTATGAACCCTAGGTATTTGAATTTATCCTTTCCTTTGATTGTTAAAATATGTACTTCCATATATCGGCTGTGGATTAAAGTCAGGTTTGATGCAGAATATAGCTACAATAGAAGGCTAAGAAATTTGAGAATTGAGTTGGGATTCAGAGCCTCGACGTCAGGTTTACAATTATATATTTAGTCTGCAGTTGTCAAATACGTTATTTCCAAAGATCTAGTAGCTTTAAGTAACGCTGTAGACAAAATGACGTAAAATTCGCCTTTTTGTAGCAAAATATAATCATATGTACTCATTATCACAACAGTCGCAGCCGCTGCAATTTCCATGTCCTACATGTTGACGTTGGCTCTAGAGGGAACAGACTGATATCGCCCCAATACTCAACCCAATGTGTGGATGCCTCACCGAACGTGGGAACACATGGGATCCAACGTTGGGTCAACTGTGGATCCAGCCTTATAATTAGAACGAAAAACCGATAACATTTATATGCGGAAAAATCCACTTCTGTGGATACTTCTAAGTGATATTGCGTATTCTTCGGTATATTTGCCAAACATCTAATATAAAAGTACAAAGACAAACATTACGCATACTACTAGAGGTGATATTTATTAAAGAAGTTAGCTAACTTACACTAAAAAGGTCCCTCTCGTGTTAATGTTGTGCATAAGGTCATATCTCTTCATGTCAGTATCCGCAGTTCCCGTCAAAGATATTGCAGAAGCGTTGTTGATTAAAATATCGATTCCTCCGAACTTGCTTACGGTATCTTGGACGGCTTTTTTGACAGTATTTTCATCCCTTACGTCTACGACACATGCTAAACTCTTACCTCCTGCTTTTTCAACTAAAAAAAAAAAAAAACGAAAAATAAATAAAATTGATCACTATTTTCAAATGATAAATATTTGACAGGACCATTAAAAAATAAGACCATTATCGTAAGCTGAAGAAGCAACCTATTTGATCGGTGAACAAGTAGTAAAGAATCAAACTATAAAAATCAGGAACTTCGTTAACAGTAATTCTGAAGTATCATCTCAACCAAAAACTACAGTGCTAACCAAACGTCCCCTAAACTCTCGTATCTTTTGAACGGTTATATTTATAATAGCGCAATTGGGAGTCATAACAGGTGACCTAATAGTGATAGATGAAGATCTTGAACTTACCTATTCAATCATACTAATTTTATTTAGGTTTAAGCTGATTTTGATGAATAAATTAAATAAATATCAAAATTATAGTTTCGCATTTAATTAATAAAGATTCTAACGCCCGCCTCTACGTTGACGTTTAACAATTCTCTAGTTGTTTTTACTTTGCTAAGTTTTTGCAGAAATGTTTATACCTTGAATACTTAGTTTATTTTTTTTTTAAATAGGCGTTTAAATGTTTACATAGTAGAATAGTACCTACTGTAGCCGACAAAGTAGCAGATGCCTTGATAATTTGTGAATTTAGAAACAATTTCCATGCAGCGGAACGTCTTTTTAATGAGAGCTAAACTGATCGCCCTATATCGAGGACTTATTTGAGGGAGCATCTTGGAAGTTTGAAGAAACAGGTAGTGTTCAAGATGCCAAACGATCTGGTCGACCAACAACTAGTGATGGCAAAAAAATTGACATAATTGCAGAAATGGTAGTGAACCCTACTTCTTCTACAGCCCAATTTGCAACCATCTGTTGCGAATCGAGAGAATCAGTCAAAGAACAGTACACGGAGTGTTAAATAAAAACAAATTTCATCCATACAAATTAAAAATTGTGCACCAATTTTCAGATGATGACTCCGATCGAAGACTAGAATTCTGTGCTACACAATGTGTGGTATTGGAGTGACACAAATCCTTACGTCTTTCGTGAAAAACATACTCAATTTCCAGAAAAGTCAATGTTTGGGCAGGAATTTTGAAAAACCACATAATTGGGTCTTTTTTTTCAATGCTAACTTAACCGGTGAAGTGCATCTGGAGATGTTACAACACACAATTGAACTGTTAATTCTTGAAATTCTGTAAGATAATCCAGATGAATTCGGCAACTTGGAAGTAACGTTTCAACAGTATGGTGCTACTGGACATTAGTATGGTGCAGTAAGAGTTTACGTAGATGAGGAATATTGTGGTAGATGGATTGGACGACGGCGTTCGATAGAACGGCCAGCTCGGTCACCGGGCCTCCTTCCATTAGATTTTTTTCTGTAGGAGTACTTGAAATCTAAGATTTACGCTACAGCAACCGACAGTATGTATTGACATTTTCTAATAACGAATTGTTGAAGAATATAGGGAAACGCGTAGACTCGCGAACTAGTAGTCGGCATATAAGTAGGGTTCCCACAGGTGGTATCTCGTACGAGTTTATCTGACGCGAATTAACGGTTTTTAGCACGGTTTTAGCATGTTTCTGTTAATAATTAGTCTTTATCATTAAGATGGGTGGAAGCACGTCTGTTGTCCGCGCGAGTCAACAGTTGAGGGAGAGACCGAAAAAATCACATCTATTCGGAACGAACACTAAGATCAGAGAGAGAGAGAGAGAGAGAGAGAGAGAGAGAGAGAGAGAGAGATGGAGAGAGAGAGAGATCAAAAGGCACGTCCGTTTTGTACGGACACAAATAGCTAAGAGAGAGCGAAAAAAGCGTCTGTTGTCTATAAGAAGCAAACTTAGAGAGGTCTATTGTCCACGCGTGTCAACAGTAGAGAGAGAGCGACCGAAAAAACAGTTCTATTCGATACGAACGTCAAGATCAGAGAGCGCGAAAAGCGTTTGCTATTTGCGAGAAGTAAACTCAGAGATAGAGAAAAACACGTTCGTTCTCTATGGCACACAGAGTTAAGAAAGAGCGATTTTTGCTTCTAGTTCAAAACCGTCTATATGTCTAAAGGGGTAGGGTTAAAATTAGGTAGGAGAAATTATTACTATTGGTTGGATAAAGGTAATGATTTCTAATAATGAGGTTAAGAATATAAAATTTGATGCAGCGAAAAATATAACATTGTTTTTCGCATGTGAAAAATTAAACACCGGTTGTAAACATATTTCTAACTTACTGGTTAACACTGTATCAGTGAATTATCAAAAACAAATATCAATATTCAACATGATAATCAAGCAATGTCAATACCCAGATATAAGGAGAAAAACAAAGATTTGTCTGATTCACAAAAGCGATGATTCTGACAATATAACAAACTATACACATATTGTGATAATTTATTTATATTTTTATACCAATTTGGTTTTATAAGAGGTATATTTACTGTCACTCTGTCCCTTCCTTGGTTTTTCAGTGGGCAGCACCGATCTTCTCAGCATACTGTGTTACGTCGTCTATCCAACTTATCTTTGGTCTGCCTTCGGCTAAGCTGTTAAAATTCTTTTTATCGTGTAAAATTCTGCCATGCTACATGTTATGCCCACTGCAGAAGTTTTCGCTAGATTATGTTGGTAATATCTTTTCCACAAAACTTATGCTTATAGATATTGCTTATGCTTTCCCGGTAATTATTACATTCTAGTTGGTTCCCCCTTTTGTGCCCTAGGCTTCATTCCTCAGGCATTTGCTCCTCAGACAAATTTTACAAACTATTTTTTGCATGACATTGTCCATCGTGTTTAAATAGCTCTGCTGGGATACGATCGCTGCCTGGAGATTTGTGGTTTTTTAGTTTTTTTTTATAGATTTTTTCACTTCCTCTACAGAGGGGCTCCACAAATTCCTCATTTAGGTACTCTATTTTTACGTTGATAGTAGGTTTCTCTTCCAGGAACTCTCGAAAGTATCCTACCCATCGTAACAGGATATTATCTTTGTTGGTAAGCAAGTTACAATCCTTATCATTACATATGTTGGTTCTCGGTTTGAATTTTCTTGTTTATAATGTTTATTTGTTGATAGAACTTTCTTGTTTCTCCTTGACTCATGGTTTTCGATATGAACGCCGTTCTAATATGTCATTTTCTGATTCTAGTTTCCTTTTTAGGAATATGCGTCTCTCCTCTCTCCTTAAGTTTTTGTACCTATTTATAGGTGTCCTTGTTTATTGTTGCATGGTACTAAATGCCTCGTTCTTCTCATCTGTTATTTTTTTGCACTCTTGGTCGAATCAGTCGTTTCTCTCTTGGCTTCAGGATATTCCCAATGTGCTTTCGGCTACTAATTTCAAAACCTTCTTGCAGTTTTTCCACATTTTCTTGTCTGAGTCAATATTTGCGCCTCTTTAATTTCTGAAATCCATTACAAAGTGTCTTATATCAATTATAACATGGTCACATAGTCAATTTGGTTTGTGGTGTTTCCATCTGGTGATATCTACGTTGCTTCATGGATATTTGAGATTAAAACATGTACTTCCCACAATCATGTCTTTGGCAACTGATACCGACATAGGCTTACAGAAAGTCGTTGACCCACAGAAGCACAAGAAAGTATTGGTTGCTGGATTACGAGCTTGACCCGGAACGAGACTTTGATATTGAACAGATTGAAACTTGTACAATATGCCTCCTTATAGCGAGACTGAGTAATTTGTCACCCAGACACTTCATTAGTACCATTCGCCTGGACCCAGTAGTAAAATTCAAATGTTTATATATTTATTATATTGTAAATTTGAGACGTGATGTTTCATGATATCCTTAAGATAAGGTTTATATACAATTTAAAGTATTTGCGTTTTATATGTCAGTTTGGATTTCTTTGAAATGAAAGAAACAC
Organism: Diabrotica undecimpunctata; assembly: GCF_040954645.1. NCBI lineage: Eukaryota > Metazoa > Arthropoda > Insecta > Coleoptera > Chrysomelidae > Diabrotica > Diabrotica undecimpunctata. The sequence goes on from NC_092810.1 coordinate 28,055,931, forward strand.
ATCTATTGTTTATGGGTCCACCTGTACCCAGAAGTGTTTCCCAATGTATGTGATGTTTGTTTTGTTTATTTTTCTGAGAAGGGTGATTAGATTTTATGGGTTCTATTTTCGGAAGCATTTGTCGAGTATCTTTAGTGTTGTACCAGACTTGATCGCTTGAAGTTTAGAGTTGAGAGTGTGGTGTACAATCATTTGTGAAAAACAGAATAATAAGCGCTTGCTGAAAAATGAGCTCCAGGAGAGGACTCACGGAAGAGGAATTACGAAAAATCCTTGAAGAATCCCTGAAGGAATATATGAAATAGAAGTTCCTGAACAAGAAGATTTACAATATACTGCTCGCGATGGGACAGTTTGGAACAAATATCCACCACCTCAGTCACGTGTAAGGTAAGTGGTGGCTCAAGTTCTACACATATTTTCTTACTAAATTTGTGGGTTTTACTAATTGCGTTGTATATTGTTTAGATTCATCAATATACTAAATTCTGTGCCAGGTCCCACCAGATATGCCATTCAACGAATTACCGATAAACCTATATCTTCAATGAGATTGTTTTTCACTGATGAAATGGTCAATTTACTCTTAGTGGAAACTAACAGAGAACGTGGAGGCATATGTAATGAAAAAATGTTAACTGTAAAAGAAATATCACTGGAAGAGTTAGAAGCTTTTATAGGTAAATACCTTCATTACAGTAATAAAATAAATTAACTTGAAATTTTGCATTGTTATTCAAGGTTTACTTCTTCTGGCTGGTGTTCATAAAGGTGCCGGAGAATCTCTGGTGGAACTTTGGAGCAATTCTGATGGTAGGCCCATTTTTAGAGCTACTATGTCTCTGAAACGATTTTGTAACATCAGCCGCTTTTTGTGATTTGACAATAAAGAGGATATACCTATTCTACGGAGGCACGACAAGTTAGCTCCAATTAGAATTTTTTTGATTTATTTGTAGCACAACTTCCCAAAATGTTTGTTCCATATGAATGCCTCACTATCGACGAACAACTTGTACCATTTAGAGGTAAGTGTCCCTTCAGACAGTATATTCAAACAAAACCACGTGGGAAATATGGAATTAAATTAGGGCTTTTATCTGATGTCAAAACTGCGTATGTGTATTGTGCAGAAGTATATACAGGAAAAGCAGAAAATCAGCCCCGTGACGTACATCAAGGCAGAAATGTGGTTTTACGACTTATAAAAGATGTTCAGAATTATGAGCGAAACATAACCACGGATAATTTTTTTACTGACTACCATTTAGCGACTGAAATATTAAAACGTAAACTAACACTAATTGGAACATTACGAAAGAACAAAACTTTTATTCCAGTTGAATTTCTACCAAATAAAAGTAAAGAAGCCCTATCATCAATTTTTGGGTTTCAGAAGAATATTACTTTAATTTCATATAGTCCTAAAAAGGTTAAATCTGTTATTCTTTTGTCCTCGATGCATTTAGATGACCAGGTGTCATTGCAAGAACATAAGAAACCAGACATTATTTTAGAATACAATAGAACCAAAGGAGGTGTAGATACAACAGATAAATTAGCGTCAGCTTATACCTGTAAAAGAGGAACTAGAAGGTGGTCACTTTGCTTATTTTATAATATTTTAGATTTGGCGGTAATTAACGCATATGTGTTATATATACATGTAAATCCTCAATATAATAGGAACAAACTACATAAAAGAAGGCTTTTTATAAAAGAATTGGCATATAATTTAACAGAAAAATGGCGAACTACCCGAATGACAACAAACGTTTCACAAAAAATCCAAATAAATTTACATGCAGTAGCTGGAACAAGTGGAAATGCAAATAAAAGTCCAAAAGATGGAAGGTGTAAAGACTACGGATGTGAAAAAGACAGAAAATCTCGTACAAGATGTAAAACATGTAAGAGGTTTATTTGTCCTGATCATTCAAATATCTTTTGTAAAAGTTGCATTTAATAAATATATAATTTTAATTGAATATAAAGTTTTATTATATTTTTTATTACAAAAAAAAATGTTTTTAGTTTTTATACATCGATAACATGAAACTAAAAAGCTTTTACGAATTAATAAAAAAAATTGGAATTTAATTCACAACAGGTATGAGTTTTATCCACTGGGTCCACCCGTACCCATAGACAAAGAATGTAACATTTACTTCGGGAGAGTAGGAAGGTTAAAGTTATAAGCAGGGAAAGTAGAAAAGAATCGATGTTTTTACTAATTTTTAAATATTTTATTAATATTCCCGACCTATTTGAGAGGAAGGATAAGTCATTTATTATTATTAAAGTTATACACCTTTTTTTGCAAAAATCAGAATGTCCCCTCTCACATCCAAATGTAGTCGATTTTTCACAGATCCGCCCTGGTCTATTATTTACCTTTATTTTTTATGAGAATTATAAAATAATCATTTAAATTTCCTATATGATCTTATTATTTCGACAATCAGGCAACACTGTATCGAGGAAAAACGCTATATTTTATTATACTTCACAATATATTATTATTCGGTATTCGGCAGTTATTCGTTAGTTTTGTGACTAATAAAACATAGTCCTACCCAAGACTATCGACTCGCCAATAAAAATGTAAAGAGTCAAATCTAGTTTTATTGCCAAGACAAATAAAAAACCTGTTCCGCATTCACTAAGTATGAGTGGCACTCCTTATTTGGAACATTTCTTCATTGGTTTAGACTTTTTTACTCACACAACGTCAAAAAACAATACATTTAGGTACAGTTACTTGTTAGTGGTCTGACTAGTAGCACAGCCCTACTCAAAACTATCGATTCACCAATAAGATGAATAAAAAACCTGCTCGGCATTTACTACAATACGTATATCTAAGTGACATGCCCTTTCTTTCTTTATTGGTTTACAGTTTTCTCCAATAATATTCAAGCCTACTCACACAATTCCAAAAAACAATAAATTCAGCAGTTATTTGTCATTGGTGTGACTAGTAACACCCAAAACTATTGTTTGACCAATAAAAATGTAAACACGTGAATCTAAACCTGTTCCGTATTTATTCTACTCGGGCTGTCGCGTGTATAAAGGGAGATTTATATGCCACAATTTTAGTTTGAATTACGCGCTTCATTATCAATTAAAAATAATGTTTTAAAATAAAATAAGCTCAAAATTTTTTAGGAACTAATAGAAGAAGATTTGAACTTGGATTTAGACACTTAGTTATTCAAAAATAATAATTATTACTTGTGTTTTTGAGCCTCGAAAAGCGCCATTTCTGTTTTTTAAATTTTAAATTGCTTATAACTGGAAAACGATCAACTTTACAAAAAAATTCGAGAAATCTGTTTTGTTCAGAAGGATTAAAAAAATATAAAAAAAAAATTGTTCGGGCAGAAAAAGCTGATTGTTACCATTTTAAAAAAATTTAAAAATTAATATTTTCTGAAAGGAACTCAAGCTTTTCGCCTTATCTACACATACTTTTGAGTACAGATTTTTATTTTATCTACAAAACGAGTTTTTCTAGTTGTTGTATATATCAACAATCCATAAAAGTAGTTCTTAATTGAATATGTAAACAATAATATATTATGCAAAGTTCGTGTTACATTTATTTAAACCTATTATAGTTCGTATAGTTAACTGGAAAACATGTTTATGGAATAGCTAATTATACGTGAAATAAAACATTACATTAATGCTTTCGTCAATACCCATTTTAGATTTTACCTACTTTTGTTGTATTGTAATATATATAATTCATGATAAAAGGTATAGACAAATTAACTGATTTTTGACTTGATTGACCAATTTACTTATAAACACACATGTAAAAGAAAAATGTATAAAAACGGTGCATTTTCAAAGTCAAAGCATTCCTCCGGCTCCCACATAGTTTCTCCTATATCCTGGGAGCCCTCTTCACGGGACTATGCTCCCCACTCGTCCTTAGACTCTTTTGCTTAAACCTTTCTACTACCAAACAGTGTTTTATTGAAGAAATTACCTAACCCACCAAATTGGGACAGAGACGCAGAGGAAAATTCGATTGAGCAGGTCGAATCCCTCTGCCGAGCACCTAGGTAGCAGATATGGGTTAATTCTTGCCAGGACCCCCCAACAGTGAGCCTTGCCACCCAAGCTCACTCCGACGAGCATGCTGAGCATCTTCCAGAACGAGACTGGTTTCACGAGCTCAATACCAACACACGCCGGCAGCTAACATAGACCGTAGACCGTCATGATATTCTGCAGTTTCTGACGCTGTCTAGTGCCGAATGTTTCGGTGAATGAGAAGTTCCTGTAGCCACGAAGGCCAGAAGCAACTGACGCCCCGGAACAGGCTCGGAGTCACGTCTTGCCCTACCGTATGTGGTTCAATATCCACGGTGGTACAAGCGTACCCCCCGGCGATGATAAAACCCGGCTAGCAAACGACTATGTGTTCGATCTGGTGGAAAGGAAGACAAATTCACCAAGCCTAAAGCACTTCGACTGAGGATAGTACCAGCAGAAGAAGATAACAACAACTACTACCAGGAAGCTGTGCTGTGGTGACCTTTACAAACATTCTCTAGGACAATCGTGAACATATAAATATGGTATGATGAACATTATTTTAACCTTTTATAAACATTTTAATTACATTTCGAATTTTTATGAGCATTTTTCAAAATTTGTAAATGGATTTACATTTACATAATAAATTTCCTAAGTGGAAACGTGCAAAAAATGCTTTATCTAGGCTTAAGGGTGAATCGTACCTGGGCTTTCAAAAAAATTCTGATGGAAAATATAAACAAACCAGCATAAAACCAGGAAAAACTTTGAAATTACGTTGTAGTAGGCATACAGGAGTAGGAAACATTGGAGGTCCTCGGCAAAAGTTCCACTGTTCCGAAATTGCAGAAGAACAGCGAAATTCAATATTTAAACATTTTTGGGGGATTAAATCTTGGGATTCTAAAAAAATTTATATACGCAGTCTTGTATTAATAGGATCGCCACGATACTCTAGAAAGTCTACAGATGCTGCATGCAGGAAAAACATTTCATTTAAATATTTCTTGTCTATGAAGGAAAGTACACCTAGATTTCATGTTTGTAAAAAAATTTTTAGGTCCACATTAGGTATTGGACAACGGCAATTGAGAGACTGTGTTCTATAAAATATGACAGTAAGCCATACCACCAAAAAAGTAAGTAGAACTAATGAAGAAAAAGAAAAATGTGTAACAGAATTTCTCAATAGCTTGCCAAAAGTTGAATCACATTACTGCAGAGTTTCGTCCCAAAACCTATATTTGGAACCAGTGTGGGAAAGTCAAATGCATCTGTTTAACGAATATTTGAGTCAGAGTAACATCGTACCATGCTTCCGTCGACTTTTTATGAAAATTTTCCATAAATTAAATGTGGCAATATTTTCTACACGAAAAGATCAGTGTGACCAGTGCAGTGCATTTAAACATGGCAATCTTTCATAAGAAGTTTATGATATTCATACTAATAAAAAAGATAGAGCCCGAACCGAGAAAGATGATGATAAAACCAAATCTGAGGATAACACCTTAGTCTTTGCAGTAGACGTTCAAGCTGTTTTGTTATCACCAAGGTTACAAGCTTCATCTACATATTACAAAACAAAATTGAAAGTTCACAATTACACTATGTATAATTTAAAAACGAAGGAAGCCACATGCTATATTTGGCACAAGAGTAACGGCTGTTTGGATAGTAATGTTTTTGCATCCATTTTGGTTCAACACCTTAAAGCTGAAGTAAATCTATGTAATCCGTCAAAAATAGTGATATGGAGCGATTGATGTGGGTACCAGAATCGATCTGTTACCATATCAGATGCTCTGTTATAACTGGTAATTCACAAGCAGGTTACAATACAACAAAAGTATCTGGAGGTCGGTCATACGCAAATGGAGGTGGACTCAATTAATAGCAGCATAGAAAAAAAATTATCCAGACGTCGAGATATTTTTGTACCGGCAGATTATGTTAATAATATAAAATCCGCTAGACAGATACCAGAATCCTACAACGTTGTTTATCTTAATTATGCAGATTTCAAAAATATTGTTGTGGAAAGATACATCAATATTAGACCTGGAAATAAAAAAGGTGATCTATGTGTTAGTGATCTAGTGGGACTACACTATGTCTACGTGGAACGGGTAATAAAATATAAAACTGATTTTGACATGGAATGGGCAGATTTAACTAGAAAACCTAAACAACTGAACACCTCATCAAATAAAACACCCTTATATCAAGCACCATTACCAATAGTAACTTCAAAATTTGTTCATTTACAAGAAATGAAACCATTAATACCAGGTGATCATCACCATTTTTATGACACCTTACCACACGGATGCTTAAATACAACTACCTGTTTGCATATTAAATCTTTTCGATAAAAAAATTTTTTTATAAAACTTTTTACTTACCATTTTTTTCTAAAGTGTCAGAAATAAAATTTGAAATTTGTTTTAGTTTATGTTAATATTACCCACAGCTAAACTTTTTATTTGCACATGTTTTGTAATAAGGAAAAATTAATTCTATTTATTTTCCTTTCTCTTTTATTCTTTGGGTTTATTTTAACTTAGACTACCTCATTTGCAATAGGTTCTATGTCACCAGCCTTACCTATTTGTGTAATATATATTTATAGCAACACGTTCTATGTGGTCCTAACTCTTTCCGCATTAATGTCTTAAATATAGGTATTATTATTTTCAATACATCCCAAAAAGTAAGATAATAATACACAATAATATCACAGTTTTGAAGAGTTTTTCAAATATCACGTTTTTTGCCTCTCTTGAAAATTCTTAATTTTTGACATAGGACATATTGCCGAATCACCGACGACTAACAATCAAAGGCCGCCTCGGCAGGATTATATAAGGATAACGAAATGTTCTCGAACAGTTTACCGGAGAAGAGAACATCTCCGCATATATACAAAGGGTGCATAGAATATTTTCGGCTGAAAGTGTTTCAATCCGTATATAATCAAATTAATTGATTTGATCTCCTACTAACTAAATAAAAGCTTTGTAAAACTTGTAATAAATACGATAAATTAATAAAAACTAGTTTTGAAATACAAACTAAAATCAAATTTGAAACTTACTTTCTTCACATGCTGTATATATTGTTCCAGGAAGTTTTGGATGGGGTTCAGCTGTTTTAGCAGCAACAACTACGTTGGCACCATCTTTAGCTGCCTTTAGAGCAATCGCTTTACCAATTCCTCTACTTCCTCCAGTTACGAATATTGTGAGGCCAGCAAGTTTCCTGAAAAATTTAACAATAAGTATTTTACCCATTTCAATTTTACTCTATTTGTTCTTTACTGTATTACTAAAGAAAACTAAAAAATAGGCACCTAATAGTTCAGAAATTGCAACGTAAGGCTATAAGAGTTCTTATAGGCCTTGGGTTTAGGGATGACTGCCGATTGGCCTATGGAACTCTGTGAGTTCCATAGGCGCCCTCCTTTGCGCACACAGGGAAAAGAATAACGATGTTACATGCTGGATCAGAAAATGGTTGGGTTCCTGGAACATGGAAAATGCGCTGTGGCTTTCTGCAAACAATATTAAAGACTCCTGCGTAGACTACCATGAAGATACAACGGCAGAACTTTTTGAAGAATGGTTCAAAGATAATCTTATGCCAAACATTCCTCAGAATAGCGCGATAGTAATGGATAATGCAAGCTATCACAGTCGCCAACTAAGTAAGGCTCCAAACTCGAATAATACTAAACTGGAAATTCAAAATTACATGGAGACAATGATATGTATTTTGAAGAATATTACATCAAACAAGAGCTTTTAGTAGTTTTAAAGGCATTTTCTATAAAAAAAGAGTATATGTTTGTGATACATTGGCAGAGGAAATGGGACATACAGTGCTGCGGCTTCCACCCTATTATTGTATGTTTAATCCCATAGAACATATGTGGCACGAATTGAAGTCTAACGTGAGGTCACAAAATATTTCTCCAACGTTAAGTAGTACTGTTGTAGAATTAATAAGAAAATGTGTCAATGATATTCTTCCAAGTAGATGGAAAAATTCAGTCCGACATGTAATAAGTAAAGAAAATTCATATGTTCATGTAGATCATAATATAATTGAACCGATCATAATTAATTTAGATGAGGATAGCGATAGCGAAACAGAACTATGTGTGGAGTGATACTGTCATCAAATCTACAAATGTTACGATACAAAAAACGGTTCTTTTCAGAACCACAAATTATTATTGTTTTATTCAGTTACCAGCTGAAATCCGTTTGAAGAGGTTTACTCTCCGGACACTGGAACTCACTTAAAGCATGGGTGTATGTTACCTGAAGTAAAATTTAATTAAAATATTAAACATCAAATAATATTATCAACATCATGTACTATCTTTGGTAACATAATAGATTTTAAAGGGTTTTTACCCAAATATTTTGGTGGCTCAGGCATGGTAACCTGTATTTTAACCTGATGATGGAACTGTTGTTCCGAAAACATTCGTGTTTTTAATGTAGCCCTTTTAAGGGTTTTTATAAAATATACCCATATACAAAGATTAACCTCTTTTTGTGATACATGGTATACAGTCAGCTGCAGGAATTATTTTCCTTGTGGATTTTATTATTGTTTGTTTTTCTATAATCTTAGCAATTAAAATAGATTTAATTTATTTTAAAACTCATTTGAAAACATTAATTTCGGGTATATAAGGCAAAGCAATATATTTTACATCCGGTTTTTTGTTTTTGTCGTCGAAATTATTGTAAATTTTGTGGATCCTTTGCTTTATTATAGGAGTACCGTCTAGTCAGTGTTAATTGTCAAAAGACCAACTCTGTCTCGTTGACTTATCGCTCCGGACCGGTCTTCACAATGCGCCAAGTCAGATAAATTTAATAATATTTACGACCGCACTAATTGAAATCAACCATTTTCTGCTAAACAAACTTCAACTAGAATTTAAGATTTTTTAATAGAACTATTGTTCTGCTTTTATTTTGACATGTGTTAGGCTACTGGCAAGATTACATCGATAAATGAATTTGATTAATTGTCAATTTTTTAACCACAACCACATTATACTTCAAATAAGGAAATTGAGCATTAGATTAAAGAAATTAATAAAAACTTTGTATTAAACAAATAAATTGAAAGGTCAAATAGTTTAGATATATAAACTATCTCACAAATACCTTCTTGAACTTTGGAAGTTTTTAAGACTAGATTAAATTTCAATTTGATCTCTATGATCTCAAATATTAGTTAGGATCTCATAAATTATGAAAGTATAAATGTTCAAAGTTTGTTTATTAATAAACTTATTAAGATAATATTTGTAAATAAATAAATTCAAAGTACGAAAAAGTTGAAAATAACATTACTTGAAATTCAAAAACAATTTTTTATATATAATTTTTATGAGATGAATAAAATAGTTTGAAAGAACCTTTCTGGGTTGTACTTTCCTTAGTCTGACACTAATCTGAGAGCACTAGTCACATGGAAGACTCTGAACTGCAGATAACAACTTCTAATTAAGGTAAATGGTCTAGGGAACGGGAGTCTGGCAAAAGAAGTAGTAAATCAAGACAAAAAACACATGGACAACAAACTCATTTGATCCATATAAATCACCAGGCCTAGGAAAATGACCTTTACAAAAAATTGTGTAGTGGTAGACTTTGGAAAAACTGCTTGATAGACAGATTAAGCATTGTGTGTTGGTCAAAAGTCAAAAGTAAGGACAATCTGTATATAGAGTAAGAATTAGTTGGAAGAATTCTATGCAGTGGCGGCACTGCATCATCTTAGATCAACAATATTTCTTTGAAAAAAAAAAATACAAAAGATAATTGGGGTAAGGGTAAGTCCCAGAAGTCCAGAGATGTTGACAGAAGTTAATCAAACCATAGACAATTCATCCCATCAATATTAGAAACACATTTTCAATAAGAACATTTCTATATACAATCTATCTGTTAATATAAACAAACCATTAAATTCAAGAATAATAATAATAATAATAATAATAATAATGTTAATTAATGTTAACACGCAGCAGGACAACAACGAGTTGCACGATAGCCTGGTAAGAGAAATGGCACGTGCCGTACAAGAGTTTAATGGTACAAACCCACTTAGCAGACCACCGCTACCAAAAATAAACTCTTGTAAGAAACTAGGTGCGCTGTTACAAATTATGAACACTGAAGTCCTACCCAATTATATCGTGGAAGCCCATACATTAGAATATTTGCATATGCTGATTTATTGTGCAGCAACAGCAATTGCTAATGTTATGGGCATTAAGATCAGAACACGGCGGGGAACTAATATCGGAAGGACTGAAAACAGAATTGCACCCTGGGAAAAAAGACTGCTGAGTAAAATTGAATTATTGCGCAGGGATATTGGACAAATTACAGAATACATCCGAGGAGTAAGAAGTCGAAAAGTAATTAAAAGAACTGAAGAAATAATTCTGAACACTCCAAGACACTCACAACATGATCCAGAGAACAACACAGCTCAACACTGCCTGGACACATTAAAACAAAAACTCTCCGTTTATTCAGGTCGCCTAAGGAGATACAAAGTTAGTAACAACCGTAAATGCGACAATATACTTTTTGAGAATGCAGAGAAGGCTTTCTATAGAAAACTTAATTCCACCGTAGAAAATGTAAATAAATCCTACCCAAGCCAAGAAGAAATTCATGAGTTTTGGGGAAACCAACTTTCGACGCCAGCTACTCATAACAACAATGCTGGATGGATTGAACAAACGACGAACAACTGTCAACACTACAGTAATATTCCTTATGAACCTTTCACCACTGAAGAAGTCTCGAACATTATCAAAGAGCTTCATAACTGGAAATCTCCTGGACCAGACGGAGTTCAAAACTTCTGGCTAAAAAAGTTTTGGAGTGTTCATGAGCTTTTAACAGCATTTATTAATAATATTATTTCTAATTCACAGGAAATACCATCATTTCTTACTCAGGGAATCACTTATCTAATACCGAAGGATAAAAGTAACACCCAAGATCCAGCAAAGTACCGCCCAATTACTTGTCTTCCAACTTTGTACAAATTGGTCACATCCTGTGTGGCCCGGCGTATCTACCAACATTGTGCTCTGAACAATATCATAGAGCCTCAACAGAAAGGATGCGCTAAGGGGTCCATGGGCTGCAAGGAACAACTTATTATCGACTCAGTCATTTCTAACCAGGCATACAACAAAAAAAGAAACCTTTTTACTGCCTTCATTGACTACAAGAAGGCTTTTGATTCAGTGCCGCATGAATGGCTTATAGATATATTGAAAATATATAAAGTCGATGATAATCTCGTGACCTTTTTGAAGCATATAATGGCAGAGTGGAAGACTAAAATTCACCTTCAAATACCGGGTGAAATTAATATCGAAACTGAAGATATCCCTATTAACCGGGGGCTTTTCCAGGGGGACTCGTTAAGTCCTCTTTGGTTTTGCCTAGCAATGAACCCACTATCTCAGCTGCTGAACTCTACTGACTCAGGTTTTAGCATCAAAAATAACAACACTGTTGTAGCGAAGCTTAATCATCTGTTGTATATGGATGATTTAAAATTAATGGCTTCTACTCGAAACCACCTAGATGAGATGCTAAAAACTGTAGAAAATTTCTCAAATGATATCAGTATGAATTTTGGACTAGACAAGTGCCGTATACTAAACATAGTCAGAGGAAAGGTTCAGCCCGGAGGTTTCGATATGCAAGATGGCCAAAACATCGAGGCAATGGGTGAAAATGATATGTACAAATATCTCGGAGTAAAACAAGCGCGGAAAATTGACCATAAACAAATGAAAGCCGAACTAACTTCGGAGTTCGTGCGAAGAGTAAGACAACTAAATCGGTCATATCTTAACAGTAAAAATTTGTTTAAGGCATTAAATACGTACGCCTGTTCCGCGCTGAGCTACTCATTTGGTATTATAAAGTGGTCAAAAACGGATATAGAGGGTCTTCAGCGGAAAGTAAGAACACTTCTCACAAAGGCGCAAAAACATCATCCACGTAGTGCAGTAGAGAGAACAACATTACCGCGGTATCAAGGGGGAAGAGGACTTATGGATATAGGTGAGCAATTGGATAAACAAATTGCTAATTTAAGAACTTATTTTCAGGTACAGGCTGAGACATCTACTTTACATCGAGCAATTTGCGCAGTAGATGATACGACGCCGCTTAAACTGAGGGAACAAGAAATGCGCATAAACCACCTGACTAAGCAAGACAAAATGCGCGCCTGGATGAGTAAACCTCTGCATGGGCGACATCTTAATGAGATCAGCCAAGAATATGTCGACAATACAGCGTCGAACTATTGGTTGACATCAGGAAAGATGTTTCCCGAGACTGAGGGTTTCCTACTTGCCATTCAGGATCAGGTTATTCCAACTAAAAATTACCTGAAATATATTGTTAAAGATCCTCAAGTCCAAAATGACAAATGCCGATATGGATGCCAAGCCCAAGAAACTATCCAACATCTTACCGGTGGCTGCCAGGCATTTGTCGGTACTGATTATAAAGACCGTCATGACTCAGTAGGAAAGATTATCCACCAAGAACTAGCTGACAAACTGGGACTTCTCCAAACCGACCATCTTCCTTATTATCAATACGTCCCTGATAGAATGCTTGAAAATGACAACTACAAGCTATACTGGGACCGCACTGTCCTTACAGACCAACCAGTGGCCCATAATAGACCCGATCTCATACTAGTTAATAAAATTACTAAGCAAACAACACTTATTGATGTGGCGATACCCAACACCAATAATTTACGTGTTAAATACAACGAAAAGATCGCCAAGTACAGAGATCTAGAAATACAAATCAGGAGACAATGGAGAATGGAAAGTACCCAGACGATACCTATTATTTTTTCTACCACTGGAGTCATTCCGAAGAGCCTCCTAGAAAACATAAAAAAGCTGGGTCTAAATGAACATCTATATAAGATTATGCAGAAAGCTGTGTTACTTTCGACGTCCAGATGCGTACGAAAATTTTTGGGAGATACACCGACATACCAAGTCACCTAGGACTCGATAACATGGAAAGAGTCCCACCAGAGCTCAATCCTTTTGATACCGTAGGTATCTGGGATGAGTGAATTTTCCCCTTAGAGGGAGTGTGAGCCGTATGGCTAAATCTGGATAATAATAATACTTTATTTCCTTTTTGACAAATACAATTTGTATAGGATCAGTCACAGTTTAGTAAACAAAATAAGTAAATATAAATGTAAATCTAAAATTACGCTAAACCTAACATTACAAGACAAACACAAATAGAAAATGTACAATTACTAGTGTATACTTAAAATAATGTCAACTACTAAAATATTCATCAACAGAATAAAACGTATTCTGCAATAAAAAATCTTTTAAAGTTAATTTAAATATTTTCATATTCTTACATTTTTTTATTGGCTCGGGTAACTTATTATATATTCTTTGACCTATTATTGCAGGTGAGTAAAAATGCATATTTCCTTTAGAAAAAGGCACATGTAATTTTTGATTCTGCCTTGTATTTATATTGTGAATTTGACTATTAGTTTTAAATTTCTCAAGATTTGAATGAATAAAAACACAAACTTCAAAAATATATAAACACGGCACAGTTAAAAGTTTATATCTAGTAAAGTAACTCTTACAACTAGTGATTCGAGAAATACCAGCAATACAACGGACTATTCTCTTTTGAGACAGAAAGACTTCACCGAATTTACAAGACCTACCCCAAAATACTATGCCATACCGCAAACGAGACTCCACCTGAGCATAATACAGCATAATTAGCTGTTGTTCACTTAGTATATCTTTGAGGTTTCGAAGTAGGTAGCATGATGAGTTCATTTTGGAAATAATATCATCACATTGCCTTTTCCAATTGAGACATTCATCAACATACAAACCCAAAAACTTTAGGCAATGAACTTTTTCAATTTGTTTAGAATATATTGATAGTTCGATATCTAACAGATGTTTCTGTCTATTGTGGAAATGAATAGCATGCGTTTTATCCGCATTAAGATGTAAGTAATTCGAGGAAAACCAATTACTAAGATCACACAAAAGTTCGTTACATTTATTTTCAAGAGATATATGTGATTTATCTGATATAAGTATTGAAGTATCATCTGCATAAAGTGTAAACTGTACAGCAGAATTTATTGAGACAATATCATTTAAGTAAATAAGAAATAATATTGGGCCAATTACAGAACCTTGTGGAACACCCATATGAATGTAAATGTAATCTGATTTGCAAATATTTACTGATTGATGGGATACATCTGTTAAGGAGACATACTGACGACGTTCTGATAGGTAGGATTCTATCCATTTTAGAGAGAGATCTTTTATTCCAATATTTTCTAACTTATTAATGAGTAACGTATGATCGACACAGTCAAATGCCCTACTGAGATCACAAAAAATCCCGACAGGGCATTCATCCGCATCAATATAGTTAGTTAAAGTCTCATAAAATGAATGAACTGCTGTATTTGTAGACTTACCTGCCTGAAAGCCATGCTGATATTTACTAACAATACCTTTCTCCAATAAATAAGAGTTTAATCTGTTAAGATAACAGTATTCGAATATTTTTGAAAACACTGAAGGGACAGTTATTGGGCGATAATTACTAATATTCTTTGGATCACCTTTCTTATGTACAGGAACGACTTTTCCCACCTTTAGATAATCCGGGAAAATACCATTGCAAAAAGACAAGTTTATTAGAAATGTTAAAGGTGATAATATAAATGGAATTACTTTTTTTAATAAAAATTGAGGTATTTCATCAAATCCACACGATTTTGAAGATTTCAATTTTCCTATCAATAATTCACTCAGCTCATTTGGAGTGTAAGGACATAATTGTAAAAAACTGTCATTTTCATTATAAGGCGGTTTCCTTAAAGTACTATTTTGATGACTGGGAATTTTAGAACGTACCTCAATTGGAGCATTCTTAAAGAAAACATTGAACATGTTAGCAACAATAGGGCATTCCTCTATTACACAATTTTCATCTGATTTTAGACATATATTTTTCCTTCTATTATTGTCAACATTATTAGTCACGTCGGCAACAACTCTCCAGGCACTTTTTGTTGGATTATCTGATGATGAAATAATATTCTGGTAATAATTTTTCTTTGTCAAACATAAAAGTTTCTGGTGTTTCTTTTTTTCTAACTTGTAATATTCACGAAGACACGGACAGGATCTAGATAAAACATGCAAGTTTTTTAAGTTACTACTAGATAAGCGTACTTCAGTGTTTACCCATTTTTTACGATCATTTATAATACGTTTATTTTGCAATGGAAAATTAATGTTAAAATAATACGAAAAAATATCAACAAACATATTAAAAGCCAAATTAGTATCAAGTATACCATAAACAAGATTCCAATCTTCCAGCACAAGACTCGTAACAAAATTATCTATCCCACTCTCTGAAAAATATCGCTTTTGACAAGACATAGGCAATTTCGATATATCGATTTCAAGTTCGACTAAAACAGTTCTATGATCAGACACAGTGTTGTCAAGAATACATGATGTACCTAAATTAGAAAAATTTAAGAAGATAATATCGACACCTGATATGAATAACATTGTAACTCTAATTACAATTTTTTTCAACTATGGATTAAATGACATCTATAAAGGATAACCTTTATTTTGATCTAATAAATTTTATCCTATTTTAGGAAAATATAATGTTATTTAACAAAATAACCTAATTGTACGTGCAAATTTTGAATCACTCGGTGGAAAAAATGTTGTAACCAATGTTACAATATTGAAAATTTTTATTATTGATGAATATTTTTAATAAAAACTTATTTAATTAGACCTCTCCCACTTATCACACAAAATATTCGGATGATGAGCCTGGTTTTATTTACTCCTTTTTAGTATGTATGATGTACATTCTTAGATACTTGTTTTGTAAAAAAATCATGTTTTAAGGTAAAATCAATAAAAAAAAAAACAAAAGTGAGTTATAATGTTTTTCATATAAGGTGTTGGTATAATATATAATGATTAGGTTTAAAATACTTTGAAGGAATGATTATTTAAACAATAATACCTTATTTTAAAAGATTTGAATACACAACCTTGTACAATAATGTACAAAATTAGGTAAATTTTGGGGTAAAATATACTGAAAAGTGAAAATCAGTAGAAAATAAGGTTTTTTTTTTCTGTAGATGAACTGCCGAATAGGTTGAAATATGAAAAAACCTTTGCTAGAAATATCTTGACAGACAATATGGAATTTGCATTGTTTTTACATGTTTAAATTATGGCCACTGAAGACCAGTTGGAACCAGATTACTGATTTTTTTTGGATATGGTCATCTGCTTTTGACATAAAAGATTACTTGAGCATCTTGAATATCTAATCAGTTTTCTAGAAAATACTTAAAATATGTATTTAAGTACAGTTGAGGTTTTTCCAACCTTTATGTGAAATTAAACAACAATTCGTTGCTTCATAGTGTGTGTGCACCTTCTTCTCTTGTAGCAGTGCAAATTTCATTATTTAATAGCCACATTACATATATCATATCATTTAATTTAAATCTACTAATCGTAAAAAAAATTTTAAGTTAAATGAATACAAATAAAAACTTCTTATAATATTTATTAAAATGTCTAACAAACCTTTTCTTCATACTTATTCATAAATCCTTTACACTTATAATTTTATTAAATTTGGACTATAAAAGTAATTTCACAGTCTCCTCTAATTATTATTTTTTCGATGGCTCAGTAAGGTGTCTATAATTGGACACAAATATAAAACTATGAATTGTTTAACAAATAAATGTAGAACATTTTGACCCAAACTGCCATGGAGGAAAATGAATAGTGCAACTCACTACACACAAACACAAACTGTTTGTAAAGACTAAACAATAAAATTAATACACTTTACTTTTCAGGTGAGGATATAAAAAATATAATATTCAAAAGCAATTTTTTTTTGGAAAAATTTAGCTCAGTGTGTTCTGTGACTTGAAAAATTTAGGACCATATGTATAAATTCTTAAAATATGTGAACTTTGGACAAAATCATATGAGAAGCAGAAAAACATTTTGAAAATGTAATATCCTCATTGCCTTCGAAATATATTAAACCACAGCAAAACAAAAGCAGAGGTTAATGAAAGAAAATGAAGAAATTGTATAAAATAGTAGATGTAATGCAATATAACATTAAGTAGGTCTCTGAAATTTAGGTCATAGTTTCATGTTGAAAATTCCTAAAATAATTTAGATTTAAATTTTTTTAAAGCTTTCTGGTATACTTTCTTGACAAATAAGAACTTGGAACAAGGATGTACTAATATAAAACCAAAGAATATAGTATGCGTCTCTATTCTTTGATAAAACTATTGGTCAAGAGAATATTAAAAGGAGGATAAGTAATGTCTAATAACTCAATTCTAGAATTAACTATATGCCACAAATATAGGGTGAAATATACTATTTTAGAATAAAAAATATCAAAACTGAACTAAAAGAATTTTATTACTTAAATACTTATTAACTATCCACTCAAAAATGCCAAGTTTACAGAATACTTAAATTTCTACTCCTAACCTACATATTAATTATTGTTCTACTTACCCAGAATTAATCATAATTTCTTTAATTTAATTAAGTCTTTATAAAAATTAAAAGGAGTACTGGTTTTTAACTTGTCCGGCTCCAACTGATCAATTTAAATCAAGTAGAGAAATGGTAAATAGGTCTAAAGTCTAAGGTTCAACTTACAATCTTTTATTTGTTGTGTGTTGTGTTGTTGAGTTGAATTGTTTAAAATATTTATATTTACCCAGTCCCAGCTGAATCGAGGCAGTTTTTGGCGAGGTATCAACATTATTATGACAGTGATATGACACTACAACAAAAAACAGAACCGTCTTACAAAATTTTAAAACTTTGCTATAAAGATTTTTAGATATAAACCAAAAATTTTTGTCAGGCTTCTTTGTTTTATATCTAAAAATCTTTATAGCATAAGTTTTAAAACTTTGTAAGACGGTTCTGTTTATGAATGAAAAATTTATGAATTAAAATTTTTGTTTTTGAATACGAAATAATAATTATAAAGTGTAGAAATAAAAAACAGTAATGTACAATTTTTGATGGTCTCGTCAACTATTTTTTTTATTTTCTTTTCTCACAATTTAATTTTTCCGTCGCTTTTCTTTTTTCTGTAGCTTTTATTTTACTTTGAATATAATTTATTATGAAAACTAGTCAATAATCATAAGACGAATACTCTACCAGTGTCGGTGTTCTATATTTGTTAAAAAACATCCTCCTTAATTATAAATTACCCACTGGACCACCTACCACCTTGATGATGACCACCTACCACCTCATTTCCAAAAGTTTCTTCCCTCTCTTCAAGTTATAATTAAATCACTTCTTATTTTCTCCTGCAAACTATCTTATCTTTCTTTTTGTACCTGGGTATCTCGCTTCAAGTCGGATCGCCTTTATTACTCTAATATCTTTTTTACATAGCCGTGGATTGTTTTCTACTGAATTGCCGATTTTAGCATCTCTTCAACCATTTCTGTGATTGCTTGTGGCCTACATATATCTCCATTGCAAGCAGGCTTGTCTTGACCACCCTCTGTCACAAATTAACAAGGCTTTGACACAGATATTATTATTTCGCAGACCATTCATCTATTGCTGCATTGCTATATATATATTTCTTCTCTCGTATATCCTTTCTTCTAACACGTACATCGTAACAAATCCGGTGATTATTGTAAATAGCACCATAGATTTTATATAATACTCAGCAGTAGGTGAATGTTTTCCTGTAACATCGCATTTTTATAGCCGCTTTCCCTTCATTTTCACCACCATATTGAGCCTTTTTTCTGTATGTCTTTGGATTTCCTTTTCTGTTACCACGTTATGTTCTAGAACAATGAGTTTTATTGTCTAACAAAACTCTAACAAATTCACAGCTGTTGTCTATTCAGACAAATTTATTAAAAGGATTGGGTCCTCTAATCCTCCCTCTCTGCGTATCTTCACAACTCTTTGGGGGTCTTCACTGCCTGTACGATTGGCCTCCATCTACTACGATCTGTCATATCTCCCCAATGTTTTACTCCAATGTAATTTAAATCTTTAAGGTAATTTTGCTCTAAGTCTGTTCGGATAGGGTTCTCCTCACATATCCGTTTGATAAGCTGTTCTTGGCTCTTTGCACATTTCCTGCCCACCTGATCCTCACAGCTTTTATCTGTTGTTGCTCTTGGGTGACCGTATAAGCATTCCAATTATTTATTTGATTTAATTCGATATTGCCCAGTTGTGTTACCAACTATATGACCATATATTTTTCTCAATATTTTGCCTTTAAAATAGTTGGGTTTGTTTCGTAATTGTCCAGATTTTTAAACCGTATGTTATGACTGTTATATAATTATGTTATCTTTTTGTATTATAATCCCTATTTCTCTGCTTAGATTATTGTCGTGAGTTAAGTTGGCACCCAAATACTAGAATTCTCTTACACATTCAAAAATTGTATGTGTTCATAGTTATGTTTTGGCCTATTCTGGCTCTACGTTTGATGTGCATATATTTCGTCTTTTCTTCATTAATGTCTAGATCTACTATTATTATGCTTACTGATCGATTTTCATCAATATTTCCTTTGTTTTGGTGGTACTATTGCAGATATAGTGATAGATATATCTCAATAAATTGTTGTTCACGCTGGTGGTTGTCATGATCAATGTCGTCGTAATTGGATATGATGTTTTAGGCAACCGTAGTTTTAGGCAATAGAAGTATAACTTCAAAACTAATAAGGAAGTCGTTCAAAACAGTAGTAAAGTTATAGTTACACTGAGAAACAAAAAATTTATACACTTAAGTAAAGTCTGGAACATGTTTCACATTTGGTCCCAGTGAAGATAGCCTCAAATGAGTTTGACAGAACGAAATATTTTTGTTTGACAGTATTGAAATTTACATTACAAATGAAACATAATATATGCAATCAAAAGCAATAAGATATTTAAAAATTAACACTTGAGAATTACCAAAAAAAAAAAGTTTTAAAAGTAAGTATAAATAATAAAGTTAAAAGACATGTTTTACAACCTGGCAACTGCTGGTTTGAGGGTTCTGACTATTGCCAAATCTATCCACTAACCTATCAAAATAATAAAAGGTGTACCTACTTTCTTTCTTTGTATTGTAAAAGTAGTATTTTTACTCTTGTATTATCTCTCTTTATATTTGAAGCAAATAACTCTGCAATTTTAATATTCTTTTTTGGATTTATGATTGGTCATTTTTTGTAACATCCGTTTCTGTGATGTTACGTGTTGTCTGATTCTTTCATTTGTGATGCTTTCTCGATTTTATTTTCTCACTGTATTGTCTTAATAAGTAATTCACCTACGTCACTTTTAGTATTTCCTTTATTTGTTCCTTTTTTATCTGTTTCTTTATCCAATTTTCTCACTCTGTACATTCTTTCTCGGTTTGATTGGACTGCAATACTAATATTCTATTTTTGTTAATAATTTCATTTACTTTCTTTGACACACTTTGAACTTATAATGCTTTTCCGTATTTTAGTTATTTTAGTTTAGTTAAAATTTTTAAGAGGTGACATCTTGCTTTCATTCTACTTCTTTATAGAGGCATCGGACCGGCAAGAATGATTATTAACCTACTGAATCCACCCAACGGCCATCGCAGGTAGAATTTTGCAAATTTTATTTTAAATATTTATGTCAAGACAGAATTTCTAGAAGATTCTATGTAAAGTTTAAGGAATAAATTTATGTGATATACAGTAATAAACATAAATAATTTTAAAAAATTCAAATTTATTTCTCATACATAAAAATATTTTAACAATAGTTAATAATTTCTAAACAACTGCTCTACATATGTGACTAATTCTGTAACATGGACCTGTTCCTGAAAAAAAAAAACAACAGAAATTTATTGTAAAAGAAACATATACAATTCATAAGCGTAGAAAGTCTCTGATGGGGGGATTTAGGAAGAATTTTCAATGAGTCCGTGACCATGACGACTATATTACAAGTTTCGATACATGCTTTAGTTTGAA
This sequence comes from Diabrotica undecimpunctata, assembly GCF_040954645.1. Classification (NCBI taxonomy): domain Eukaryota; kingdom Metazoa; phylum Arthropoda; class Insecta; order Coleoptera; family Chrysomelidae; genus Diabrotica; species Diabrotica undecimpunctata. The sequence goes on from NC_092810.1 coordinate 28,077,206, forward strand.
TAAAGATAGAAAGTTTATATACGAGTTCAATTCTAGCATCAGGCAGATTTCTTGTTTAATAATTATAACAATAATATTAATTCGTAAATTAAAAAGGATTAAAGTTGCCGAAGGACTGATGGATAATAGTCTCCTGCGGAGTGACAGCATGTCATAGACTTGACAACCGCCACGTTGGATTGGCCACTTGTTGACAGCTAACAGCCGCCATGTTGACAACTAACAGTCCATCCAACTAATGGTCCAATAGGAACGCGGCGGCAACCTTGGAAGGGGCGTGGCTTACAAGTTATCTGCACACGTTCCACATCCGGCTTTAATTATCAAAAGATGCCGACCAAAGATTTTTTCCAAATTTTTTTTACTACATAAATTTTGCCATGCCCATCCGCCCCAAACTCTGGTCGGAATGCCTTGTGAGATGCCAAATGAAAAAAGCTCATTTGGTCTGTTTCTTTTTAACCTCAAATGTTTTGCTAGTCCGATTGATCACAAGAGAGGTAAAGATAGACTATATTCGTCAGTAATGCTCGACAATATTCCTATGACATCCACCAGCTCTGCCTATCAACTTCCAGTGTTGCTGGAACAATTGCTTGTTTCAAACAATGTTGAACAACTGCTTCTAAGCAACAATTCTAAAGTATTTTCGGAAGTGATGAAACGCTGCATGAATAGCTTAAATAAATGCCCTATTAAAATCGAAACTTACGCGATTTCTGGATAACATTTTATTTTTTAACTAATTTTGGAAAGATTCTGCCCTATTCTTGCCAAAAGCTGGAGATTAGAGCAATTCTAGCGAGGGTTCATAGGACCCCTAGCTGCACCCATACAAAGTTTTTTTTTTTCATAATTATTTGTGTTCCTGATGTAAAACTATGTACACTTTATCCATAGAAATGACTCCCAAATGTAATTTTCCAACATAACCAATATTTATGAACATATAATATATTCACAGATATCTAATACAAACAAATGTGGCATTCCCATTAGTCATTTAGGTTATGTGGTCAAAAAATATCGCACCCTCAGTGCAAGACTGCTGTAAGTCAGAATAAGTAAGTTTCGAGATAAAGACGATTTTGTTTATTTTCGTGCTAATATCGGTGAAATAAGACACAAGTTTTAAGAAAAATTAACATTTAATTATGATTTTGCATTCTTTTCAGCCTATATTACATTAACCAAAAATAGAAATTTAAATAAAATAATACTAATGCAAAAAAATTAGGAATTTCAAAGTTACGACACTTTTGCACGGAGAAAATTGTTAATCACTACACATTTAGTATTAGAAATTTAAAGTTACAACACTTTTGCACGGAAAAAATTGTAAAAAGTGTAGACACATTTTCTGTTAGTTGTTGTCCTCTTCTTGTATATCATCTTGGGCCAAAATATTTTTATAAAAACTATGTTGAGCTTCTGGTATCATACCCAAATGGCATAAGTATACCAAATCTTTCTTTTTGGCCATTTGAAATTTTCAATATTTTTATTTAAATTCAAAACAAAGTTACTATAATAAAAATATGCAAATCACGTTACCTTGAGTACAGTGATTAACAAAAGGATTGAAATTCAGTACCTTAGTAAAAGTTGGGAATTACGGGGGGACAATATGATAAGACAATCGCCCCGAAAGGTTACATGAAGATTTAATACAATTTGGGATTTAGTTTTTATAGAACAACTTTTCTGAGAATAGATATTTTTAACCTGTCAATATTGTTACTACACAAGTTTTAAGATAACTGTTTTTCCTTTCATAAGAAAAAATACTTTTTGGCTGTAAATAATTAGCCTTAATTTATGTGTTTTTAATCCAATCTATTAAATAAATGGTCAAACGATATCACACACATTTTATGGAAAATATAATGTCACACAAAGGACATAAAATTTACATGAATAGATTGGTCTCGTAAATCTTTGTTTATTGTCTCGGCCGTTAATGGATTACGTAGACACGCTGTATATTAAAATTAAACACCACAGATATAACAAATATCTTACTTTTTTTGTGCCTTTCATTGCTTGTTATCGAAACCATTGTAATGTTCCGTGCGAAACGGTTGTAACTCTGTTACATTAGAATTACAACAGTTTTGCGCGGAACTTATGTACAAAAACGCAAAATAGTTAAACTGTTGTTGTTGTAATATTTAGCCGGTTAAGCATTTGAAAGTTACTAAAGTTTTACAGGGGATAGATATGCATGTTTACAATCGAATTCCATGATTACTTCATTTTCATAAAATTTTGAGGTACTGCAGTCTTGCACTGAGGGTGCGATATGAACAATACGAACAATAAGAACAATACGAACGAAAATACGACAGTTACAATATGCACAAAAAAATAAAATCAATGACAAACAAGAGGAAATTCAATAAGTCACCCAACAGCATCAAAGATGTCGATGGAAATCTTATCTCGGCGCCATCGACGATATTAGAAACATGGAAATCATACATAGAAAAATTATTTGCATCTGACAGGACTGATGATCACCTATATGGAGAAGGAGAAACAAGACCTTCAATCCTTAAATCGGAGATAGAAGATGCCATTGCAGCACTAAAAAACAATAAGTCAGCAGGTCCGGACAATGTACCCTGCGAAATATTAAAGATCCTATGTAAATCAGACAAACAGTTCCTTGATAATCTAGTTGAACTTTTTAACAACATATATAATAGCGGTAAAATCCCGGAGAACTGGCTGCAGTCAACATTTATTACAATCCCGAAGAAACCAAATGCCCAGATCTGTGATGACTACCGGCTTATAAGTTTGATCAATCATGTCACTAAAGCGTTCACTAAGATCATTCATAGAAGAATATATGATAAATGTGAGTCAAATATTGATAGATCGCAGTTTGGCTTTCGGAAAGCACTTGGAACTAGAGAAGCAATTTTCGCTTTCCAGGTGCTTATACAGCGGTGTAGAGACGTTGATAAGGACGTGTATTTGTGCTTTGTGGATTTTAGAAAAGCATTTGACAATGTCAATCATGAACAATTGATAGATATTCTGCGAAAGACAGGTATTGACGACAAGGACATTCGAATTGTGGCAAACCTATACTGGGGTCAAACAGCAAGAGCAAAAATTGGCAACGAACTCACTGAAAGTGTGCAGATCAAAAGAGGTGTCCGTCAGGGGTGTATATTATCCCCACTCCTATTCAATATTTATTCCGAAGAAATATTTAACAAATGTATGGAAAATGCAAATGAGGGCATAAAAATAAACGGCAAGTTAACGAACAATATAAGATATGGCGACGACACGGTGATCCTTGCCAGTACCATAGACGAATTACAGCAGGTAATATAAAGAGTTTATTCAGTTAGTGAGGAATACGGCCTGAGCCTCAACTTCAAGAAGACAAAATGGATGCTGATAAGCAGGAAGCAACAACCTGCTCGACAGTTACGGATAAGTAACATACTAATTGACCATGTAGAATCTTATGTGTACCTTGGCACCAACGTAAATGCAAAATGGGAACAGGCCACAGAAATTATGGCGAGAATAGAACGAGCTAGAGCAGCATTTAGCAATATGAAAAAGCTCCTCATAAGCAGGGATTTGTCTCTTCCCCTAAAACTACGTCTAGTTAAATGCTACATTTTTCCGATCTTACTGTATGGTGTGGAGGCCTGGACGCTGACGGAGACGCTCACGAGAAAACTAGAAGCATTGGAAATGTGGGTGTACCGACGCATTCTTCGTATATCCTGGACCGAACATGTCACCAACATAGAGGTAATCCAAAGAATCGGAAAGGAGAAAGAAATCGTGAATACAATTAAACAAAGAAAGCTTGAATATCTAGGCCACATATTGAGACACGATAAGTACCGTCTACTGCAATTGATTGTCCAGGGAAAAATAGAGAGTAAGCGAGGGCCAGGCAGGAGAAGACACTCGTGGCTCCAAAATCTGAGGAAGTGGTTCGGGCTCACATCGGTCGAACTATTCAGAAGCGCCGCAAACAAGATCAGAATTGCCATGTTAATAGCCAACGTTCGCAACGGACAGGGCACTTGAAGAAGAAGAAGGTCAAAAAATCCAGCTTATTAAAAAGAGACGTAGGGACTGATTTGCGTCAGTTTTCTCTGTCGCACTGGGGGAACGACGTTGTATTGTAACGCTGTCTATTTAAATTATGTCTATGAATATATTATATAAATTAATAAACTTACCTTAAGTGTTGTATCACGACTTCTTAAATTAGCTATACCATCATTTAGGGTCCTTTCATTTAGAACAACTGTATAAGGGATTCCCAACTGATCATATTGCTTGTACTGAGCTTCTAAAGTATTTCTAGAAGAACTTGGAAGATACAAAGTTGAAACATGGTTTGCTCGAAGTTGTTTGCAAAGATATAATGCTAAATCTTCAAGTTCCTTTGTAATGGCTTGCGCTAAAAAAGTAAATATACTGAAATCTTCATTAATTTAATATTTCAAGAAAGAGTGTAATAATGGAGAGTCCCTGATAACAATAGCAATATAGTGAAGTTAAGAACTATGAAATTGGTTTAAAAAATATAATGTGTACATTTTTGCACCATTTGTCACTGAATGGAGGATGAATTATTAATTATTTCAGAATTCTCTACTATCGTGACAAACCAGCAACGCTGTAAGAAATTGACGTCAACGTCAAATTTGATGACGTCAACAATATTTTCATGACAATCCTGACAAAAGTCAATGCTTTGATCTGGTATTCTTTTTCTTTGGCACTTAAAGTCGGAAACTTAGAAATTCTAACACTTATACAAGGTGTTTAAAAAAGGTATGTCATAAATTAAATCACGCATTCCGGGGACAAAAATAAATTGATTGAATCCAACTTACCTTAGAACAAAAGTGTACACAAAAAAAGTTACAGCCCTTTGAAGTTACAAAAGAAAAATTGTTTTTTTTGCATTATCTCCTAAACTACTTGACATTTTGTAATAAAAATGGACACATTACTTTCTTGTTCTGAAAGCATGTTTCATAAAAAAGAAACAACAAAATATAAGCGCACAGAAAAATTTTAAGGGGGTATGGAGTCCTAAATCCCCCCAAACTTTTGAGTACATTCAAATCAAATGAATCTTGTGGCATCATTAGTTTAACACATTATTTTTAAATTTTTTTTGCCTCATCACTTTTTTCAAAAAACAGTTTTTATTGAGTTACGGCCCTTTTCATTAACCTTTAAAAAATTATGTCCAACTAAATAAATGGCTCAAATGAATTAACAAGTACAAAAAATGTCTATAACCTCTATAAATATGATATTACAATAAATGTTCAAACTTTTTCCCCATTTTCTTCAATATACATTGGGTATCGTTTTAATAAGGAAAACTGAATGCGCTGAAAAATCATATTTTTCTGACGAAATTGATTCGCAGCTTCAATTATTCTAACCCTCAATTGTTGTTCGTCCTCTATTGTTACAGAATACACTTTCTCTTTCATAAACACCCAAAAGCAAAAGTCCATGGGGTTAAGACCTGGACTTCTGGGTGGCCAAGAAATAGGTGCGTCACGGCCCCTTCCAATCCACCGACCAGGATACTGCCTGCAAAGGTATTCCCGGACTTCATTACTGTAATGCAGTGGAGCGCCATCTTGTAGAAACCACATATTTTGCCTTATTGCAATATTCACTTCTTCCAAATACTCCTGTAAATCGTTTGCCAAGAACTGTTCGTTGGCCCAAATGTGCTTGTTATGATGGTTTGTTATTCCATTTCTACTGAAGGTAGCATCGTCGGTAAACAAAATATTTCTAATAAAATTAACATTTCGAGTGTTTTCCATTAACAACCAATCGCAAAATCCAATCCTTTTAGGATAACCTTCAACCAATAACTCTTGAACCGTTGTTAAGTGATAGGGTTTAAGCAGTTGATCCTTCAAACGCCTCCAAACCCTTACGTGAGGAACATTTAGTTGAGCAGCTATTACTCTTGTACTTGTTCCAGGGACTTCTTCAATGATTTCTAAAATGTCTTCATCACTTGCATCCATTATTGGACGACCACTATTGCCAGCAACTTGTGGTTGGAATGTACCTGTTTACCGTAAACGACGATCAATGGTCAGAAATAATCGTCTATCGGGTGTATTTCGATTGGCGTGTTTTACTGCATAACGCCTTGCGGCTGCTGCATTATTTTGACATTCTTGACATTCACCTACGATATTCCCGATAGTTTATTGAAATCATAATTTAATCTGATCTAACTTACCCAAAGTTAAATGCATATCTGCCATTTCCTAAAATATGTAGGCCATTGTAATATCAAAATTTTTAATATTAATCTTATTCACACAATAAATGATAGCTTCAAATTATTGACTAATATTTGTGGAACTGATTGTAATTATTGTATCCATAGAAACTAATTGTAATTTTATGGCCAACTAGGAAAAAACTAGTTTTTCGAAAAAGTGATAACAGACAAAAAAGTTTTAAAAATAATGTGTTAAACTAATGATGCCACAAAATTCATTTGATTTAAATGTACTCAAAAGTTTGGGGGGATTTAGGATTGCACATCCCCCTTAAAATTTTTCTGTGCGCTTAGATTTTGTTGTTTCTTTTGTATGAAAAATGCTTTTAGAACAAGAAAGTAACGTTTCCATTTTTATTACAAAATGTCAAGTAGTTTGGGAGATAATGCAAAAAAACAATTTTTATTTTGTAACTTCAAAGGGCTGTAACTTTTTTTGTGTACACTTTTGTACTAAGGTAAGTTGGATTCAATCAATTTATTTTTGTCCCGGTAATGGGTGATTTAATTTATGACATACCTTATGACATAATTTATTCTTCTAGAGTTGCACACTGATTACAAGACATCTCTAACAATTTGCCTCCATTTTTGGAGAAAGACCTTGGCCTAGAAATAGTCATTAGTCTCCATAATCATATTCCCATTTGATCCAAATCTTCCAAGGGGAAATCGAAGAAGAACAGCAAATTGTATACTTTTTTTGTGTTAAGTTACATGAAAACTAATAGAAAAATATTTCGCTTTGATAATCTAAAGTAGAAATACTCCAATAATAAAATAACAAAATATTAAGATAATTTGAAAAATTCCCACCATTAACATATTTATCCAAGTAAATATTATAAAAAATTGGAAAAACGTGTTAATTTTATATTCAATGGAGTGACTTTTAGTGAATATTTTTATCCTAGGGCTACAGCATTATCGGTCGAATATATAAACTCATATATACCAAGTAATTTAATATGTACATACAAATCTAAAAAAATATACTGATAATACTTACAACTGCCTGTCATTGCAAAACTGAGTTTGAATGGGGCTAGCTTTCTATGAAAATGAAACATTGGTCTAACTTTATCCTGAAAGACTGGTTCTTGATAAGCATCACAAATGGCATTTAAAAATATCGTAGGTAAATTTATTTGGCTCGTAATTGTATGAGCTGTCACAAATTTTCGTTCTTTAAACTAAAATAAGTGGTATATATTAATATAATATATTAGTATAATATATATTCTTGGTATAAAATATTTAACTGTACTATAGTTTTTAACGGATAAATAAAAAAATGTTATAAGCAGTAAAAACCAGATATAATCTTGTAGCAGACATATGCACAGTTAAGTTGTTTTGACATACAGGTTGTTATAAAATAATTCATGATTTTGTACTCACTGCTTCAAATGAAAATGACACCTTACTCACCTCTAGTTGCTGATTGGTAAAATTTTTATCTTCTTTGTTAAGAGTAATAGTTTCCAGTAACTGTGTTCCCCAAGAATATTTTGCAGCGATGTCCACAGTTTGTACTGAGTTTTCCACATTTTTAATATCACTCAGTAAATATCTTCCAGGAGCAGCTGAAAACTATTCTTTGTTAATATCAGATATGCTATGAATATCTGTATAGTAATAAAAAACAGAAATTAGGCCAAAACAACAAACTAACAATATATAGAACACTCCTCGTAATAATGCAGACATATGGGCCAGAAACATGGACCATCTCCAAAACAGACACAAATCATCTGCTTGTCTTCAAAAGGACGGTACAATGCACAATAATGGGCGCAATCTGTGAGAATGGTATTTGGAAAAGGTGATATAATTTCAAATTGTATGAGAAGTACAAAGAAATTGTTAATGGTAGAGATGTAATATCTTCCATAAAAAATAGGTAGGCTTAGATATTAATGTAATAGACACTTGGTACAAAGACTCCTCTTGTAAGGAAAAGCTGTATTGCATTTGAGGTCAATATGTCTTTTTCCTGATACCTTTTCTTTTTAAGGAAAAATCCTAGTCTTTAATCTTAGTACATTAAGATCAATAGGTATCCTTCTTCTTTTCATATCTTCTATTTTTCTTGAATTAAAAGTTGTAGTATCCTGAAATTTAGATTTAAAAAATAGTGATTGTTATGTTCCTTTTCTTCTAGGGTCTTCCACTTAACTCACAATCGAAAATTGTGACTAATTACTGTACATTTTATTATTGAGAATATTAAATAGGTAGATAGGATATCAAATTAAATAACAATTCTCATTAAAATTTTATACTTACTTTCCTAAACCATATCCTTCTTTGCTTCTGCCAATGGTGAAACATTCTCGTAGAATCACTTGGTGATACAAATATAGTAAACTTTAGAAACACATCCTCTTCATGCCTAAGTAGATTTTCAAAACTTACCCTCTCCCCTTTGGTTGAATTTTTGTAATATTCAACAATTTCATCAGTTGTAAAAGATTTCTTTTGCCTTTTGACATCTGTGATACCAAACGGCAATTTACTTGAACAAAGAATTTTGACAAAGTCATAGGTATTATCAATATCACCCTCATTGGGACATACTGTAAGTTCTTTATTTATCAGAGTGTGATACAACCATTCTGTGTTTATATTTTGACATAAGAGTAATCCCAACGGGCCAATTTTGAACTGGTCAATGTTATATTTAGGTAAAACAGTCTTTTTTAAAAAACCACTATTTGTTGCAAAGTCAAGAGTCCTTTTTAACATCTTTTGTGTCATATAGTAAGTTTTCCCTGGATTCTAAAGGTATATTTCCTGGAGGTGCTACAAAATACTCGTCTTCAACTAAAACTGCTCCCTTTAATACAGCTTCTCTACAGTTCCCATCAGTTACAATATCTTCTCTTACTTGTAAGGGTCTGAAAATAAATTTGACAATACAGATAACTAGGGTTCAGATATTTATGCATTTATAATAATAACATCTTTCTAAAAGAATAATTAATATTCAACATTCATTCAAAAGAGGTGCATTGTTTAAGGTGTGAAATTCCATAAACAAGGGATCATTTCATAAAACAGGTAGATCTCTTATTTATGGAAATTCACACTTCAAACAATAGCACCCCATTGAGCTGAATATGAATAAGTCTTTTAGAAAGATGGAAATACTATAATGCATAATTATCCTAACCCTACAGATAACACAATAGCAATAATAATTAATTATATATTCCATTTTTATTTCAAATGCTTCAATTCGGCACAAGGGGATGCCTTATCAACAACACTTTTTAATCTAACTTTAGAAGCTGTTGTTAGAAAACTGGATATAAACGGCTGTATTAATACAAGATCTATGCAAATATGCGCATATGCGGATGATGTTGCCATAATAAGCCGCAACAAAAGTGTATTAAGCGAAAAAGTTATAGAACTGAAACGAGAAGCTGCTACGTTTGGTCTATATATAAATGAAAGCAAAACAAAATATATGGAGTGCACAAAATCGAATGAACATGAGAATCTGAAGGTAGACAACCATACCTACAAATATGCCTCCACTTTTCCCTACCTAGGCTCAATAATAAATGACAACAACAACATCAGTCAAGAAATACAAGCACGGATTCTTAGTGGTAATAAGTGCTTTTATGCATACAAAGACTTATTGAAAAGTAAGTTACTGAATCGTGAGTCTAAGCTGAGAATCTACAAAACAGTAATTAGACCAGTGGTCACATATGGATGTGAAACGTGGACCCTCTCAACCACTGATGAAAATCAACTGAGAATATTTGAGCGCAAAATACTAAGGAAGATATTTGGACCAACCCAATGCAGCGATGGTTCGTGGAGAATTAAAATGAATCACGAGCTGGATGAACTAATGCAGAGCGCAGATATTGTCAGATTTGTAAAGTCACAAAGACTAAACTGGCTTGGTCACCTAGAAAGAATGCCAGATAATCGAGCTGTAAAAGTAGTCCAGAGATGGAAGCCCCAAGGAAACAGAACAAGAGGAAGGCCCCGTAAAAGATGGATAGACGCCATAGAGAGGGATCTTAAAACCATGAACATCAGGCAGTGGCGAAGGAAAGTATCCGACAGGGCAGAATGGAAGAACATTGTTAAGCAGGCCAAGACTCACAAAGGGTTGTAGCGCCATTAGAAGAGAAAGAAGAAGCTTCAATTCGGCAATATATCTATTAGTTTCTCCAATTCCTTATCTTTCTCTTCAATCTGAGTATAGAGTTCAACCTATGGTAAGTTGACCGAAAAATCTCCATTTGCTGATATTTCCATTATTTGTAGGTTTGTCTTCTGCTAAACAATTGTCATTTTGTCAGATTTTTATTTCTGTTACATATATACTACTGTTTTCTCTGGTATTTGCATGCCACAATCAGTATCGTTTTAATGTTTTTCAATAACACAGAAAATGCTATTATTCTAAGAGTAATTTGAAAAGATACCGGTTTTGGCCTGCATTGTTTATTATGTTGTTATCTTCATATCTATAATCAGTCAACCTATTCCAAAGTGTTTCATCTTTTTTCTTGTTTTATAATATAGCAGCAAATTTTACCAAAACAAATGAATATTACAACTTTGATATTTTAATATTGAAAGCAGAATTTATAATATTTACTAATAATCAATACACTTACAAATCCTCTAATGGAGTAATGAGTGGTTCCACATTTGATGTATCAACTTGTAGGATTTGATCTGCAAACTCTAATTGGGCTTCAACGGTTTCAATTGCTTTTTTGCTTTCGCAATCGACTAGGGATAATCGTTCGAGTAAAGCTATGGTATTAGCATCAATTTTAGTCTTCGGTGGTAACTTTGTCAAATCGATCTTTGATTTTATTTTTTTTGCGGGAATAATTCGTTTAATTTCTTTTGTCCCTACTTTATGTTGTTCTACTACTGTACAAAAATACCTACTTTTATTTAAAGTAAGATAAACGAGTCTATTCATTATATTTTTTTGTCTAAAGGGGTGAAAACCTTAGTATTCAAAACAGGGACATCTTTGTTTTTAAAAAACTTTTAATTTGGTTATGCAATTCTTCTTTTTTAACAATAAAATTAAGTAAGAATCAACAGCTACCAAATAATTAAAAAAATATTATTTTTTAAAATTTTATTAATACATAATTCATAATAACTGGAACAAGAAGAAATATTTTTTGTCCGTTGGTATGTTATATAAATCAAATAATAATTATCTTTGCTCTTTAATAATTTACCGATTTACTGAATTTGGCAACTTACAATACAGAGTAAAATTTAAGTCAATTTTTAACAGAGGCGCTCCAAAGTTTTTAATCCTATATATTATGTACATAAGCTAGTTGCTCTGTTTCGTTTACTGTTTGTTGTTTGTCTTTAATTTTTTTTCTATTATGTATTACCGCTACTTCTCTGTCAGTTTTGAAATCGGTTTTTGTGCCTTTCCTATGTATTGTAGAATTGTCTCCATTTCTGTAAAACCACTCTTCGTTCAAAAACCTTACGGAAATTCTTTTTGTGTCTACATATTCTTTGGTTTTGGTAATAAAAAATGATAGTAAGTGATTTAGTACTTGAAAATACCAAGCAGAGATAAGAAACATGGCAGGTTACGAAGTTGTCAGGCAATTTAATTACTTAGGCTCCGTAAACATACTGAGCTATTTTGGACATATAAATAGAAGAAGAGAAGACATGGAGCGAATGATAGTTGAAGGTAACGTCACACGTAGCGAGTAAAAGATCCAGAGGAAGATCTCCAGTACGAAGGTCGGAACAAATAAAGGACATGACTCATTCTCCGCAGCAAAACAACACACACAGGAGAGAGATAATTGGACAGAAAGAGTCGAACAAATTACATGACGCCACTACATCCGTACCAAGGAGAAAAGATAGAGGAGGAGGATTTAGTACTGACACAGCCAGTACTGATAATCGGTTTAATTGCTGTTTATTCTATTGACGTTGTTGAAGGGGTTGGTTCCATCAAAGTTGATGTTTTTGGCTCTGTTGGAGTTAAGAAAATTGAGTCTACTGATATTGAGGAAACGTGAAAATAAAATTTTCGAATTTAAATTCTATTAATATTAACTTTCAACAGCTGTGCAATTAATTTTTTAATAAGACCGCTGAGGATCAATAATGAAAACACAAATTTTCCAAAGTTATTTAGATCTTAAAATTGAAGTTCCCATCTGAAATCACACGATAGCGGCTACATGCGCAAGAACATACCTATAGTTCGTCCCAAACCCTTCTTTCAATGCGTCATAGTTGATTGACCTCTCTCTAACACATTAAGCTAGAGGTGACAGAAAAAAACGTGAGTCTGTGATTATTATACGTAGAACTTAGAAAATTATTTATCGTAAAGCTAATTCTACTTACGGATGTATAATTGGTTGGAGTTTAGAATACGCTAAATAGATATCCAATCAATGATGCGCATAAATATAATTTGACACAGATTGTCTCGATCGTGACAGTACTTTCACAATCTCAACTGATAAAATGATAATTGTCATTCCAGGTTAGTATTATCAGACATTTTACAGTGAAAATTTAATTTTGTATTTATTGTCATAAAAATATTTTAAATATGCCGATATATATCGAGAAAGAACAAAGACTAATATTAAAATTCACAAGGAAACTAAGTTCCTGTAGTTGGCTGTATACCATATATTAAAAATTTTTTTCAATAAAATCCTTTATAAAAAGCTATATAAAAAACCCATTTGGGCTATGTTAAATTGACAAAACGTTTTCGGAATAAGTATTCCATCATCAGTGTCAGGTTAATACATGGAGATAGCCACTAAATATGGGGTAAAAACCCTTTAAAAATTACTAAATGAAATTTAGTTTACATAATGTCTCGTTTAAAATTAAGATGGTAAAGTTACCGTTGGATTGGTAACATGGCGACATATGACTCTACATTAAGTTGCAAGTCCTGAGACGGTATGTCTACGAGGAGTTTATTGAGCTACTAGAGTTGTATAAAAACTCTACGATAACTTAACATTAAAGATTACAAACTAAACGAGAGAAACGAAACAAAAAAATACAAGTAAAACTGTAAGAACATTAGTTCATTTAATTTTAACCGATGGCTTCATTTGAACGTTGGTTTAAGCACTTTCGAGGGTCAAACCACACTAATCTTTTCGATTGTTTCGGATTAGCTCGTCATAATTTTCACATGTGGCTTGTTGTCGTCCATGTGTTTCTTTGGAATGCATGGTGCGGATTACGATTCTTAAGGGAATTATCAAGCGGAACAGGGACGGACCTTTTTTTTTAAAAAAAAAGGAAGAAATTTGGAAAGAAAAATGGGATTGAAGTTACTGTCTTGTAAGGGTTTTTTTTTATTTATTTTGTATGATGAGGGAGTGATATATCTGACTCAAGTTGTCGATGTCGGTTCTCTTATTTAGGGAGGATGGATGTTTAAGAATTTGACACATTTCAAGGATGGATCGCTTATGATGATTTTGTTGTTTGCACAGTATTTTGGTATTCGTGAAGTCGATACTGTGTTTGGTTGAAATGGCATGCTGTGCAAGGGCACAATTTGGTTTAGAAATCCTAATGTCGCTTTTGTGGGACGATAGTCGACCTTAAAGGGAGCGGCTGGTCTGGCCAATGTAGCAGGAGTTGCACTCTGCACAGGATACTTGATAGACGACATTAGTTTGTTCTAGAGGGGCCAATGGAGTTTTTGTCTTAGAAAATAACTTACCTAAGGTTCTGGTATTTTTTAAGGATATTTTAACATGTAAGTTTTTGAAAAGTTTGTTAAGCTTGGTAGTGATTTGTGGGAAGTACGGGAGCGAAGCATATTTAGTGGTTTGTTCAGGAGTGAGGGGGGACTTATTAATCTGTATTTTGTTAGATATGGACGCTAATGTTAGCCCATTGGGTGTTTCGGTAATGGACTGCCCATAGCTTTTGGAATATAGAAATTTATTGATGAATGATGCCGGATAGGAGTTATCTATGAGAATGGACTTCAGTAGATTGAGAGATTCTTCTTTGTAAAGCGGGTGTGTCAACATGTGTACTCTAAGGCTGAGGGCTTGTACCAGGTTAAGTTTGTATCTGATTGGGTGTGTCGAATGGTAATTTAAGAAACGGTTGCTAGCCATTTCTTTTCTGTACCAGGTAGTGACTAATCTGTTATCAGGTGTGCGAATGATTCACATATCTAAAAACGGGATACTGTTATCAACCTCAAATTCACATGTAAATTGTAGGTGAGGGTCAAAGCAGTTAAAAACTGATAAGGTGTCAACCGCCTTATCAGACGGGGTTGCTAAAATCAGATCGTCGACATACCGTTTTACAAAGGGAACCTGGAAATCTAACTTCTTGATACTCTCATTAATAAGATCATCTAGTACAAAGTTGACTAGAATCGGAGAAATCGTGGATCCCATAGGAGTTCCAAAAATTTGCCTATAATATTTGTCGTTGAAAATTAAATAATTGGTGTCAAAAATCAATTTTAATAATTCGGAAAAAGTTTCCCAAGATATCGGACTGTGGGGTTGGATTTGATTCCAATGGTTACGGAGAGAGGTTAGTACACTGGAAAGTGGAAGATTTGTGAACAAGGATACTACGTCAAAACTTACTAAGACAAAACCTCTGGGTAGTTGATAATTATTAATAAATTCACTGAACTGGAAAGAATCTGTTATGTTGAAGTCATTGTCATAATTGTATGCTTGTGACAGAATGTTCGTGAGGAATTGGGCTATATTTGTGTTCGGAGCATTTATTGACGATAATATGGGTCGCATACTTAGTTGTGGCTTATGAATTTTGGGGAGACAGTAAAATCTAGGAGCATAGCCATTGTAATTATGGAGGGATTTGGCTAGTTTCTCGTCAATAATTTTTTTGTTTTTTAGTTCAGTGATATATCGGTTGATTTTGTTGGTGTAGGTTGAAGTGGTTGATAGTATTTGCTATCATCTAGGAGTTGCTGGCTCAGATTAATATATTGCTCTCTCATCATAATACCATTAGGTCAGGGTGTTTTTTTTAGAAAAGTGGACGCTTGTTTATAAATAAGATCAAAATCGGTCTTGGCGTTGGAAGGTTTATGCGAGAAGTTAGTGAGAATGTTATTGGCAGATGATCTTAATTCAAGAAGGTCATTGGTTTCAGACTGAGATAGTATGTTTTCTATGTCAGCTACGAAATTACATACGGAGTAGTCCTTGATTGAGGGTTGTAATCCGAACTTTGGTCCGAGAGAAAGAAGTTTGAGGACGTTGTTGGGTATTTGGATGTCTGTGAGATTTTTTATCCATTTCTCGTGAAATGGTAAGCGATTGAACGGAGTGGTCCCAAGCTTGTTTAATTTGTTTTGGAGATGAGATAGAGATTTCTGTAGAAAGAAGTTATATTTTTTGCTTAGGGAAGATTCATATTGATTCAAAATGGCGGAGGAAAGAAGATGTTCAAGTTGGATGAATATGTTTGACATTTGTCGATGAATGAATGCTATATCGGAATGTACGGACGAAATATGGAAGTTCAATAATCGTGCTCTCACCTATTGAAGCGCTGCTATTGAACTATATATTATATTCTTTGTTGTTCCACGATTACTCTAAGTGTGTTAATTTGAGCCATGCATAATCGGTTTGGTTTGAAGCCGGCTTGTTCCGTGTTTAACATTAGTTTCACACTGTCTGTCAATCAGTTTAAAATTACTACTTTTAATTTATTTATGGACTTCAGAAGTGTCATTCCTCTCCCATTTTCGCACTATCTTTTGTTACTCTCTTTTGATCTTTATTATAAGTCCCGTTTTCCATTCCTTGGGAAACTTTTTCCCTCTTCAAGTCCTCCGCAAGAGTGGTTTGATTTGCTCTGTTGTTGTGCTTTTAACAACTTTGATGGAATATTGTCAGGGTCGACTGCTCTATGTGCGATTTCAGTTTTTCTATTGGGCATTTCTCATTTTGCATTGTTGGTCCATTTTTAGTTTGCTGACATTGGGATTTATATTTTATACGTGGTCTGCTAGTGTTGGGACGTCATCATCTTTGGCTCTACAACCCTGTATGGGTCTTGGCCTGTTCAAGAATTAGTCTCCATTCCCCCCCATCTTTCGCCCTGGCTTTCCAATTTCTAACCCCTAGATTCCTCAAGTCATCTTCGACTTGAGTTTTAAATCTAGATCTTGGCCTGCCTCTCTTCCTAGTTCCTACTGGCTCTTGATATAATATCTGTCTTTGGGGGTCTCCAGTGTCCATTCTTTTAAGGTGTCCTAGTCACCTTAGTCTATTAATTTTAATAGACCGGACGATGTTGCATTTTTCATAGCATTGATACAACTCAAAATTGTAGCGCCTGCGCCATATCCCGATTTCTTGTACTCCTCCGTATATGTGCCTAAGTATTCTTCTTTCAAAGCGACCTAACAGTTCTTCGTCGCTCTTTACCATAGTCCATGTCTCTGACGCGTATGTCAGGACAGGTTTAATAAGAGTTTCATATATTAGTATCTTGTTTTTTCTGCTAATTATGTGTGATGTTAAGAGCTGCTTTAGTCCAAAGTAAGCTCCGTTCGCCAGGTATATTCCTCTCTTAATTTCTACGCTTACTAGGTTGCTGTTTTTTTGTTGTGTTCTAAGATGCATAAACTCCGAGACCCCTTCGAATGTGTGTGCTTCTGTCACCAGATCTTGTGGTGCCGCTATTTGTATGCTGTTTGTGACCTTCATCTATTTTGTTTTGGATACATTGACCTGCAGTCCCATTGTCTTCGCGGCTTTTTCTAATGTTAAAAGCCAGTATCAGGTCTCTTTTTGTTGTGTTACTATGTCAATGTCATCTGCGTAGGCCAATATATGTACACTTCTATTGATGATCGTACCTCTGGTTGTTATGTCCTATTTCTCTATGGCTCTTTATAGCACGATATTAAACAATAGGCACGATAGACTGTCTCCTTGGTGTAATCCAGTATGTGTTTGAAATGACCTTGACACTCTGTTTTGTACCTTGACTTTGCATTCAACTTTCGAAATAGTTGCCTTTGCCAATGTTATTATATGCGACGGAATATCTAGTTCTGCCATGGCATTATAAAGTGCGCTTCTGTCTACACTGTCATAAGTGCTTTTAAAATCCATGAAGAGGTGGTGGGTATCGACTCCATATTCATATGTCTTTTCTAAGGATTGTCTGAGAAGGAAAATTTGATTAATTGTTGACCTTTCTTTTCGGAATCCACATTGGTATTTGCCTATTTTTTCCTCAGTATTCCTACCTCACCTCCAAATTTCACTATTATAACAATAACCGTTCAAAAGATACGAGAGGGGAACGGACTTTTGACTAACACTGTATATTATTTGTAAGCGCGTTTATATGAATCTTAATTTTTGGGAAGATAATTCCAGTGCACCCTTCTTATGGCATATTTATTTTGGAAATTCAATCTATGAGGAAGTTTAAAAGAATACTGTAGGAATACCGTCAATTTCTGGAAAGCTGTCAGTATTGATACGTTTTTGATTTTCGAAATAAATAAAATAAATAAAGATTAGGAAGGGATAAGTATTTTCAATAAATAATTGCCACATGTAGCAGTTTTCTTGTTTATTTTTAAACATTTAATATAAATTATCTATATTTACAAAGAAAAACTAAATTAATAAGCTGCTTAGATAAATTTTAGATCACCTTATTAGCTTATTCGTTTTATCTACTACTTGTAATATAGACAAAATATTCACTGAAAATGTAGTATCATATGCTTAAAAATTAATTTAAAACTCAAATATATACAAGTTAATTAATTCTAGGATAAATTACCTCAAAGTATATCAAATATTAAATAACAGAAAGAAATACACTGACCAGCCAAAAACCGGACGCGTCTTTTATTTCATTTAAAAAATTACCCAAATACGCATTGTAGATTTTATTAACTTCATGGAATGATGGTTAAAAACCAATTTAATGATCTAAAATACATTAATACCTATTCTTAACAAATTGTAAATTGAATACAAATTGTAATAACTTTCTAAGATCGATATGTTAAGTTAGGTCCGTGTCAGACGGTCAAATATTTGATCAAACTAGTTTGACAAAATCAAAACATTGACAGTATACACCTATGATATCACATCCTGAATTTGATCAAATCCTCTAAAAATAGAGGATCCTCAAATTTTCAAGGTCAGTTTGATCAAACTTTAATTTTGATTGATCGAAAAATATCTAAAGACAAATGACAATCAACAATTGAAGGGGTCAGTGCGAAAAGTAACTATTTCCATATTTTTCTAGAATTGAGTTGAGTAGCGACATCTATAAAAAAATACGGGTAAAATCACATATCTTAAAATTTTAATCAATCATAATTTCAGTGCAAGAAGTTGCTAAGTGTCCAAGTCTATGAACTTGACAACTTGTTGTTACTGACACGGGGATTCCTAACATACAAGTTTGTTGATGAAATAGATTCACGTGTAACTTTGATCTGTGAATTTTCTTTATCTTGTGTTTGTTTAGGTATTTATAATTTATTCAGAGCCAAGAAAAAGCGCTCAAAATAGATCATCTTTCAGACAGCATATTCACTGACTGAAGCTTAGACAAGGAAAGAGAGAGGACAGGTAACTTTCATTTAATAAAACTTCGCAAAGTGAGTCCAGTTTCGATGTGAAAAAAATCTATTTATTGATATATCCATTATTCTCAATCTACTGAAGAAATAAAATAAGACCTGGCAACCCTTCTGGTACCAGTTTAGGCATCAGTCCATTCCATATAATTACGCGTACCCTCTCTTTCCTTGTCTAAGGACTAAAGGATGGAAGAGAACCTAGGAGGTGAGTCATACTCCGCCTCTAGAGGCCAAGAAGTCAGGATTTGTTCTAGTGTAATGATTTAGGTTCGTCTTTTCTTGGCTGTGAAGAGATTATAGGCATTTTAAACTTCGTGTTTTTTATTTAATAATAATTTTAAATTATTCATAAGTTCGTTATTTCTTTTAATTAATATGGACAATAATATAAATACTAAACCATAAAAATTTCATCGAATTCGTTTGTACACAACGTTGAATAGAACAGTTATTAATATTTATAATTAAATTAATAAAATTTATACTATCACAGTTGACTCATAAGTTATTACACCAGAGAAGATCTCATACGGTGGTAAAGTTATAGTAAAAGTACAACTTACTACCAAAACTATACTCTATGACTGATCACTATCATGAGATCAGACGTAGAAAGTCTTTTAGATATAGAAATATCGATAAAGGAACTACAAATAACAAAACACATTCAGTATCAGGAATTTGCAAAAACTGCTTAGATATTTCTGTCTGGGATAACCTTATAATACGAGATCTCACTGTAGGTCACTACGTTCATAACATAGTTAATCAAACTCACATTTTTACATACATTTAAGAATAGGAGAATACATTGACAACAGGTTGCCAGTCAAGAACTGGCCGCAAATAGTTTTAATTTAATTAATGGTAATTAATTTTTGATCAAAAATTTTATGTCGTTCATTTCTTTTTTAAATATTTTATTAAAATGCTACTCATGACATATATGCATGTTTTGTATATAAAATTAAAGCTAATTTTATTTAATATGATTTAATATAATAATAATATGAAAAAAATGGTCGCAAATTAGGGTTGCCAGCTGTTAGAAAAACGCGAGGTATCAAAGATAAAGTAAAAGAGAGCTAGCCATTGGTTTGACATGGCTAGTGTCAGTTGTGTATGTTTTTAAAGCATGCGTATAATATACAGTTGAGTCCGTGGTTCTTTATCCGTGCGTCATTAATACCCGACGAGATAAAACACGTACTTTTTTCTAGCATTATTGTTTTCCACGCATAAAACTTAAGACAAACCAGCTATTCCATTTTTCAAAGTAAAAACGTTGCACGTCACAATTTATATAAAGTGACGTCACTAACTTGTATTTAAAATCCCCAGGACATGAACCTTAAAGTTAAAATTTTCCTAACACAGCTCACGACACCCATACGGAACTGCTCGATCTTTCATAGGCGTCAACATGGTATAATAATCAGAAAAATATAATCATGATTATATTGGGAATTTTAGAATTATATTGATTAAATAACCAAAAACATTTGTTATTATTAATAATATAAATTTTATGAAATAACTGTTTAACTTTAATAGTCAAGTAATACGTACAAGTAATACACTGATACGAGAATACTTCAAATTTCAATGACAGTTCAGCGTTTGGCAAAATTTTTTAAAGTGTTGCCGCTTTTTTAGTGTAAGAATTTTATTTGTTTTGATTTCATACACAATTTGATCACAATATATTAGCTTAATAGCTTTACGAACTAATTATTGTTGTGTATTGTGAATGTGCTATGCCAAAACAACTAAATATTCTGTAGTAGTCGTAAAACTAAGTGTATCTACTGTTAATAATATTTTTCAAGCTGTTAAAAATAATTAACTTTTAAAATCAATTTTGAAATTTTGAAAGTGTAATTATTTTCTTTATTTTAAAAATCCAATTGACTAGTGTATTGTATTCTTAAATAGTTGACATTTTAAAAATTCCTCACTTATTAACTATTCTGATATTTTGACAACGCTGTGGGGTTCTGACGTCGTAAATCTTGAATGACGCGCACTCATTTTTATATGAAAAAACTCTATACCACCTGTTATTAAGTAAAATCACATGTTATTTTTATGAACGCTCTAGACTCAGTACTTTGAAAAGAGATAGGTACAAAAAAGACGCTTGGGACCGTTTTCAGATTTTAAGTACAATTTTTGACATTTCTGGTTCGTTTCCTTTGGGATGTCAGTTTGTTGGACTTTTTGCTGTTTTTTGTCCTGGTATTTATATTCCACAAACAGTTGTTTTCACAACTAATTTTATATTAGATTTTAAAATTTTATGGTAAGTGTATTTTATTTTGCCATTAATTTACATATAAAGTTAACCTCATTTACACAGTTAAGGAATGGTTTTCCGCAAAAGGGAAAGAGATGACAAAAAGAAAATATTTTATTGAAATTTTTTAGATTATGCCTGGAAAAACTCTTACCTCGCAATCACAAGAACCCGTTTTAAATTTAATCGAGTACTTTGTTGAAGGTGGAGAAGTAGAAGGCAAAAGAAATAGAGGTAGATCTCCCACACGATACACGGACCATATTGTTGCTACCATTGGTGCTCCATTGTCAGAATGTGCTAGAATGGCAGAAGATAGAAAAACGTGGAGGAACATTGGGAAATTTAGCTAATAGCTTCATGATATCACGATACCTGCATCAGGTTAACGACTAAGAAGAAGAAGAAGACTTTGTTGAAGGGTTGTTATCCGTTGAATACGTAAAAAAGTACAATTTTCAAATGGGCACTATTATAAAGCTTTAATGATGACAAGCATATATATTATTAATATTATTTATTTGCCAACTTATTTACATAACAAAATATTTATAATTAGGAACTTTTTATTTCTGGTTGTCTTCAATTTCAATTAAGAATATTGATAATATTTAAACTTTATTTTAGAGGGTAGCAACTGCACTTAAATTGGTGTTAAAACAGTATACAATATACGAAAAACAAACAAAAAAATCCTGTTTTATCTTCTTCGGGAAAAAAACAGACCTCGTTTAAAAACGAAAACTACTGATTTACCTAAGGGCAATAACATGGCAATCCGAAATACAATATATAATATGTACCAGGATGGTAAGTAAACCAACTTTCTGTTGAGAATTACGAGAAGGATTTTTAAAATAAATACATTTTTAGAGAAACATGTAACTCATGAAGCGTTGCTATGCTAAAAAATTGTTTTTACAAGTAAAACCTCTTTGAGTAGAATATTAAAAGATTTGGGCTTTAAATTTAAAAAAGATTAGTACATATCCACGAGAAGTTGTATTTTTAGACGAAACGCGGATTTTTTCTAGAAGATATAACATGATGTAATAGCTGGATGATAACAGCAGAAGTGTACGTGAACCAGGTGGTTATAATGTAAAAATATTTATTGTGGTTCATGCAGGTTCAGCAAAAGATTTTATTTCAGACGCTAGTTTGTTAGTTTGTTCCAAATCCTTGACTTTAGATTATCACAATAAAATGAACAGTACAATATTTACTAC
Source organism: Diabrotica undecimpunctata (assembly GCF_040954645.1). Lineage (NCBI taxonomy): Eukaryota > Metazoa > Arthropoda > Insecta > Coleoptera > Chrysomelidae > Diabrotica > Diabrotica undecimpunctata. Next base: position 28,099,720 of record NC_092810.1, read on the forward strand.
ATGGATAAGTACATAATTACTTGCCAATTTTAAACACCCAAACCATCGTTGATTGTCATGGACAACGCACCCTACCATAATGAAATCATGAATAAACAACCTTCCGCTAAATATAATCCGTGATCGGAGCAGTAGCCACTTTCTGTCACTTGCTGATGCTAGGAGTAAGTTTATTTCGTTGCTTTAAATGATGACGCATAAGTACAGAACCATGAACATATCTGTACATAATATTATCAGTTGTCAAACCAGTGTCGTTACCCGCTAGCTCTATTTTACTGTACCTTTAATATCTCGCGTTTTAACAGCTAACAACCCTAATTTGCGACCAATTTTTCCCAGGCAACCTTATACCATCATATTAAAAAAAATTAGCTTTAATTTTATATGAAAAACATGCGTATACGTCATGTGCAGCGTATTTTATTTAAATATTTAAAAAAGAAATGAACGAAATAAAATTTTTGTTCAAAAATTAATTATTATTAATTGAATTAAAAATATTTTCGGTCAATTTTTAACTGTCAACCTGTTAACAATGTATTCTCCTACTCTTAGGGCCGATTATTCGAACGCTAATTAAAACTTGATTGTAATCAAATATTTAATTACAATCAAATACGTTACAGCAGCTGTCAAAATTATAAAAAATTGCTTATTATTATTATTAATTTGTAAATAAAAACATAAAATTAACATCAGAAAGAGTTTAATTATGGTTTATTTTAAATTAAAACGCAAAATAATAAAATTGAATAAAATAAATTAGTCAACATAACCTCAAAATGTGACCTATTTGATTTTAATTAAATATTTGATTACAATCAAGTTTTGATTAGTGTTCGAACAATCGGCCCTTAAATATATGTAAAAATGTGAGTTTGATTAACTACATTATGAACGTAGTGACCTTGCAGTGTACTACATTTTGTACTACACTTGAGTGCAAAATAATCGACTCAAAAGCAATATTTGAGATTACACCTTCTGTTTCAATGTAAGAATTACGAAAATAAAAAAAATGTAATGTGCAAACAATAACTTTATTATTGAACTTACAAAAACTTCTATTGCATTATTTAAAAGACGCATTTTAAAAATAATATGCAGCAATACAAACAGAGTTTCCTAAATATTCATCATTGGAACTAACGCAAGAAAGACGTTATAAACAGAGAAATCATCAGTTACAACATGAATTTCTTAATTATTCAGTATTTAATATTACCACCCCTACTCCTAATTACACTTTTCAATCGATTTCGCATGGGTCGGATGACTTTTCTAATAAATTCTTGAGGCATTGCTTCCCATTCATAATTAAGTGCAGCTCTTAATTCCATTATGCTCCTTGGTGTATGATTTCTGTTCCGGACCCTTCGTTTAAGCTCATCCCAAACATGCTCTATTGGATTTATGTCCGGGCTCAACGCAGGCCAATTTATTGTAGGTATACCAATCTGTCAGATAGGTGGTGGTGACTCGTGCGGTATGTCATCGTGCATTATCATGCAATAAAATAAAGGCATTACCAATAAATCCCGCGTATGGAACCGCATGTTCCTCCAAAATATCTCTGATGTAACAATCCGCCGTTAAACCTCCTCCACGTCCTCCATCAGGCACGAAAACCAACTCGGTTTTCCCATCCATAGAAATGCCTGCCCAAAACATACAAGAACGGCCTCCACATGACACAATTTCTCGTATACAACATTGAGCAAATCGTTCCCCTGGCCTTCTATAGACTCGACGCCTCTTGTCGTTGCCATGTAGTCAGATCCTACTTTCGTCGGAGAATAATACCTGACTCCATTGATAGTCGTCGCAATCGAGATGTTCGCGAGCAACTTCTAGTCGCTTTTGCTTCTGGGCTGCAGTTAGCTTGGGACCCGTAGCTGCCCTTTTTGGTGTCAGGTTGGCTGCTTTCAGTCTCCTTCTGACTGTCCAAACGCTGGTAACGACACCTCGAACCTCTCTAAGCTCTTCTTTGAGATTAGCACCAGTCAAATGTCGATTTCTTAGAGATTTAGATACAATAAATCGATCATCTCTCTCTGTTGTTATTCGTTTAGGACCTCCTCCTTGTCGGCGGATAGAATCACCAGTATCTTGGTACCGACGATACACTCGGGACACAGGAGATTGGCTTAAATTTAGTCGATTTGCCACGGCTCTCTGGCTCAGGTCTTCTCTCAATAATGCTACTGCTTGAGCTGCTTTGACGGAAGTGGTATCCATTTGTTATGAAGTTCCGAACTTAATTGACTGATGTATTAGTGGATTGCTATGGAAATTGATGCTTACGATGTTCACCGAACGACTTAATTCGGCGCGTGTCGATTTCAATGAGTCAAATTCTGACCTGCTCTCTACGTATTGCATTATTTATTTGTAATACGTCACCCGATTTACCAAAAATCAAAACTCAATAATCAGGTTAATAATTGTATACTAAATATTTTTAAATTTACACCTTTTTTGATTGAAACAGGAGACGAACTTTCGCAAAATAATTTTGAGTCGATTTTTTTGCACTCAAGTGTAGATCAAAAATAAAAAAATGTCAACAATAACAACATCGATAGTCCGCTAGATATTGCCGCACATATTCACCATATACAGGAGCCATATTTGTGAGGTCGGGATCATTTTTATATGAAGGAAGGAATATGTAAGGACTCAGTCATAATTCTCTTAATTTCTCCATACGTTTCCGTCTTGAGTCATGTCAATATATCTGCCAACTCCTTCGCAGTCAGAATTTCTCTAAATGTTTCCCACCACATCTTCTTTGGTCTTCCTACTCTTTGCAGGAGATTGCATCCAGCAACTTTTCTTATTCGGTGCCAATCGGCTACATGAATACGTTGTTCTTCTTTCTTTATAACTACCTACTTAACATTTAGTTTCATATATCACAGTTGGTCTTGTGGCAGTTTTACAGAATTTTATTTTCAGTTTCATTTCTATCACAGAACACAAAAATTACCTCCATTAATTCCTTCTTGATTCTAGTACAACTCCACTGCATGCATTTTTATTTACTTCCTTATTACTCTGTAATACCGATCTTAAATGCTTAAAAATATTACTTTTCACCATAATTTCACTATACAAATATTTATAGTAATAACTCCATCTTTAAATGGTAGTTGTTTCTTCACGAACTTGTCTCCAATGTTTCGGTCTTTACTAAAAATCTCTTTCAGAATTACATACTAACACTACATCAAAAGCACCGAGTAATCTTGCCCTGTAGTTTTCTTGTAATCTGTTTCACTGAACCTAAAGAAAATAAATAAGGACTAAGTAGTGAGACCTGATATAATCCCACTATCACGTGGAATATATCAGTCCCTCCTACAGCTGTCCTAACAATAGGTATTACACTCTTATAAAGATCTCTTACGATCTTCATATACTTATCAGGGACTCTTTTAGCTCATGTACGTTAATTTGGTACCAGTTAAATAAAAAAAATTTTCCAGAGAGAAATATCTAACAATACATATCATATTTGTATACCTCGGTTTTCTTATATTTCGTGAGATCCATCTCTGGTTTAGTTACAAAATTAAAATAAATACAATTACATCAAACTGTTGAGTTTTCCAGTGAACTTTCTGGCTTAGAAGACTTGTTTGCGATGCTGCCATATTTCGAATCTAGTTCCTGCTG